>NC_066520.1:19800830-20083330 GCF_024679095.1 Eriocheir sinensis | reverse complement strand
AGAAAGGGTTAAACAATTTATTTTATATTTTGCATCCGGCACCATAAACGCAACGAAGGAAGACAGGATGACCAAAGACAGATACCCCCGCAAGTTAGTAGTCAGGGTAAGCGGAAAAGTGTCAGAAAATGTATGTTTTAGACTCACCTATCTAATCTGAAATCCTCACCCTCTCTCTCACCGCGGTAAAGGCAGCCACCACCTTCCTCCACTGCTGAGGGAGGCGAGGTTGTCTTCAGCTGCGGCCGATGTGTCACGCTACTCGTTGACATGTTGACGCACGTAGCCCGGCTCTTCATTAGTAATATGTTAGAGGAATGTTAATTTTGCTATGAACCGACGCAATAATTTATGATCATTCAGAGTACCTCACTTTAAAGTATGTTAATGAATTAGTGCCAATATTATTCAATGATGTTATAATTGCGATATATCATAAATAAACATGGCATACATTACCCGCTTCAATGTATATACAGCTACTTCTAAAAGTTTCAGGAGCAATAATATATCGCCGTGAAAAGTCTACACAAATAAAGAGTAAATATCTGAGAAAAAACACTCGCTAACACAAAGTTGAACAATTTGCACGGGCATTTCACCTGATGAAAAAAAGGCTCGAAATTTACAATGGAAAGGAAAAATACGACTTAGGAGTGTGAACAGAGACAATTCACATAAATAATTACATTTATAAAAGTGTATATTTTTTCACACTGGTATAATAATTGCAAACAATATTTTCAATTCAGTGGAAAACGGTCAAGGGTGGCGGTGGGCAAAGGGAGCGGCAGCTGCCAGCTAATCAGTGAGTGAAATGAATGGCTCTCGTGGGTCATGAATCCCACTCATTTAATTACTTTGACCAACTGAAAGACCCAAGACCATATGCTGCTCCTAACCCTGTACGTCGATTGTATGAGACAAGTGCAGCACATGAGTAGCAAGAACAATCTTCCTTCATCTGTATTTCCTCCTGCCTACGACTTGAACTCTTTGAAGAGGAGGGTATCAGGACACTTATCCTCCCGAAATTGACCCCTCTTTCGGCCACCTCTTTTAATTATTTTTAGGAACAGCGAGTAGCGGGCTTTTTCTTTTATTATTGTTTCCTTTTTTTATGCCCTTGAGATGTCTCCGTTGTTGTAAAAAAAAAAAAATAGAGCCCTGTGTCATCTACCGGCGAGAGCATAGGGCGAATAAACCACCAGTGCCCTGAACACCAGCCTAAACTTATTGTGAAGCTTACATGTCTTCATAATGTACTTCAGCAATGGTTGCAAAGATTTACGTACATATAAGACTTAGGTCATCTTTGATTGCATATTTTCGTGTGTGCCAACTCAGTGTAAAACTCGTAATAAAGAGTTATATATATATTTATAAACCGGAAACGTAGAAGCACTGGACGATGCACTGAAGGCAAGAAGCTTCGGCAGTGACCTCTAAAAATCTAAAAGCAAATAAACTGCAAAAAAATAAAAATAAAAGAGGATCGTTTATTTAAATATTATGTTGATTTTTAATGTAATAGGAAACATGCATTATTTTTTTAATCTTTACGTTAAGCTTAACAATACACTGCCATGCACGGAATACTCTCTTCCCTACACTCTCCTGCTCCCACCACCGCCACAGCACCGCCCACCCCGCACGCCCCAACGCACACACACACACACACACACACACACACACACACACACACACGCGCGCACGCCCCAACACACACACACACACACACACACACACACACACACACACACACACACACACACGCACGCCCCAACACCGACACAAGCACCGCCACAATTAAAAAAAAACAACGTCAATACGCCAAGCCAAACGAAGCGGGCCGTGGGTATAATCGGACAGCAATGGAGAGAGAGAGGGGGAGAAAGAGAGATAATAAAAAAGAAATACCATAAACAATAGCCCACGAACGCGCCATAGATTCCGAGCCCCAAAATATTAATCCCGCTCCTGCCCGAGGCCACAGCGGCAGCGCGCCCGCAAGGAATGAGCGCTGGTAGGCCGAGAGGCTTTATAGGTTCATCGATTCCCGGCGTCACATTCATAACCGGCGGGGTAGAGGAGGGCTGGGGAAGAGAGGGGGCGGGAGAAGGGATTAGGAAGGGGTATGGATGGTATGGATGGATAAGTTAGGAGGGATAGAGGAGGAGGGGGCATGTGGTGTGTTTAGGAAGGGGTCTGAGTGGATAGCAGGGTCAATAGTGGTAAGGGGATTTGTGGAGAGAACAGGGGAACTGGATAAAGGAAGTGTGAGGTGGAAGAGAGGAGAGCGGGTGGGTAAATAAGAGTTGGGCCAGAGAGAAAATAGACTGAAAATAGAGATATCGACAGAAAACAGAGAGGGAGAACGACAGGAGGTGAATAGAAGGGGTGCGGGGCTGGAAGAGGCGACTATAGGCTGAAAAAGGACAGAGAAGGGAAGAGTGGTAGTTAAGAGGGAGAATGAGGTGGATAGGAGGGGGTTCAGGGATAGATGGAGTGCAGGAAGGTAGAAAAAAAAAAGAGGGACAGGGGAGAAGCAGTGGATAAGAAAGGGGAAAGCAGTGGATAGGAAAGAGGGTAGGACTCGGTGGGATGTGGGTGGCTGGAGAAGGGATGGAGGAGGCAGGGAGAAGGTGGTTACGAAGAAGTATGAGGTGGACATGAAGAACGAAGGCGAGTGGAGAGTGGACAGAGTTTATAGAAGTAGTGGATAGGAAGAGGGCGAGGGAGGATAGTATGAGAGGGATGCATCGGATGGGCAGAGAAGGTCAGGAGGGGATAGAGAGTAGAGGGCTCGGAGGTGAGTGAGAGAAAGGAGGAAAGGGATGCAGGTGGATGGGTAGAGAAGGTAAGGAGGGGGTATGGGGCAGAGGGCTCGGAGGTGAGTGAGAGAGAAGAGGAAAGGGATGCAGGTGGATGGGTAGAGAAAGTAAGGAGGGGGTAGAGGAGGCTTATAGTGGAGGAGAGATGGGGGTGGGGGGTTCGGAGACGGGCGGGTGGGAGCCAATCACAGCACACAGGAGGGGTAAACAACGGCCCTGATGAACGCCGGCCCCTCCGTCACGGCCCAACGCCCTCGGCTGCCAGAGTGAGTTTCCGTCTGCCACGTATATTCTTTCTTTGGGTTATGGTTAGGTGTGTGTGTGTGTGTGTGTGTGTGTGTGTGTGTGTGTGTGTAATAAATAGATAGATAAATAGATATAGATAAATGGATAGACACATAGATAGATAGATAGATATAGATAGCTACAGATAGATAAATAGATAAGAAGGTAGATATAGAAAAAAATAGATATAGATAGATAAAGACAGAAAACAACAAAACCAGCTGTATAAGTGTGCCTAAAACTGCTTTCCACCTTCCTCTGTGTTAACCTTATCATTAAGACTTCATAATAGTTACAGGAAAACAATTACTATGCCAACAAATCAAAACCAAATCATCGCAAGCGACTAACACATCCACGGAGCGCTCAGAGTGTAAGAGAAGATAAATATGCTTTCTCGCTCCCTCGTGCCGGCTGCTAACATGACGTCCCTTGATCCCGGCGGCCGGCAATCATTTCCGACATGTAATTGGCAGGTTGTCCTCTTGGCAGTCCTGATTGGCCGGAATATCACCCTTGAAGTGACCCAAGTGTAATGTATTGGTCGGCCGGCACAGCAATAGTCACTGCATGTATATTGGCGTCGGCGGTGGCTGTGATGATAACGGTGGTCGGTAATTGTAAACTCTGACCCACGCAACTCAGGCTGTTATTACTTAAGTGACGCTGATGTTATAATGGGTTAACGAACGTCAGAACCACTAAGAGCTAACACTCATTTTTCCCTAATTCCGGTAATTCTATACGCGTGATATACTTTCCACAAAGGCGCTGCAAATCATGCCGTTATTACCCGAGTGACGTTGCTGTTATAATGGGTTAACGAGCGTCGCCACCACTAAGAACTAACACTCATTTTTAATTCCTCTTGGTAGCGCCTCGCGTGATTTTCTTACCACAGAGGCGCCCGTAATCAGGTAGTTATTAGCTATTCAAGTGACGCGATGCTCTATGCTGTTGTTATAATAGATCAACGAACCTCAGAAACACTAAGAACTAACACTCATTTTCCTCCTACAAAGGATGGTTAGAGTAGGTAGGGATGGGGTAGGAGAGGTGTCAAGGGCAGAGGGCTAGGAGGAGGGAGGGAGATAGGAGACTGATGCATGTGGATGAGTAGAGAAGGTCAGGATGGGATAGAGAGTGTAGAGGGCTCGGTGGTGGGTGAGTGAGATAGGAGGAGAGGGATGCAGGTGGATGGGTAGAGAAGGTCAGGATGGGATAGAGAGTGTAGAGGGCTCGGTGGTGGGTGAGTGAGATAGGAGGAGAGGGATGCAGGTGGATGGGTAGAGAAGGTAACAAGTCGATTTAACTACCCGAGTGACGTGGTGCTTTACCCTGCTCTTAGAATAGATCAACGTAAGAGCCTCTAAAAACTAACACTGACTTTTCCTTTATCCCAGTAGCACTATACACGCGATTTCCTCTCCACAAAGGCGCTGTAAGTACCCACCCAAGCGACGTAGCGTTTAATGTTGCACTAAGAATGAACCTCCGTTATAACCAGTACGATCCAACTCTTATTCATCCCTCGAATCCCGTTAGAAGACGCGCTGGAGTTCCTTACCACGGAGACGCTTTACAATGGCCATAAGAGAGTTACATTTATTCTTCCTGGAGGACTGAATGGCTTCCTGGGACAAAAGAACTATTGTATTAGGCAGCAGAAGGTTGGCTCGAGATGGGGGACGCATTAACGTGTGGCTAATGTAGAGCTTCCGGGGCCGCCACCAGGTATAGGGGCGCCGGTTCTAATTTTTGAGGGCCTGGGAGTGAACAGGTGAGGCGGGACACGTGAGGCAGGTAGGTGAGACATGTGGGAGGTGAGGCATTGAGGTGAGTGTAAGGTGAGGAAGGTATGAGGTAAGTTATATGAAGCAGCTGCGAGGTGAGCCAAGGTGTGAGGTGAGATAGGTGGGCTAAGTGGGACACGTGAGACAGGTAGGTGAAACATGTGGGAGGTGAGTGTAAAGTGAGGGAGATATGAGGTAAGTTGTATGAGGCAGCTGAGAGGTGGTGAGCCAAGGTGTGAGGTGAGGTAAGTCAGGAACAGAAGGCACAGGAGCAAATTGTTATGAGGTCGCTAAGTCACGGTGGTTGCTGGTGAAGGCGGTGACGGTGGTGGTGGTGCTGTTACTCCTAAAGAACCAGGCAGTACCAGTGTTCCCTCCCTCCCCCAAACAGACACACATCCCTTCCCCACGCCCCAGAACACTCACCATCCTCTTCTGCCACTCTCACGTTCACTTCCCCGGACCTACATCACGGCTCCCTCCCCGCGATCGTCACCTCTTCCTATCAGGTTAACAGCCCCTCCGCACCAACAAGCCTTCGCCGCAGCCTCCATATATAATACTGTTATCACGCCCCACTCCGCACGGGCAGGGGATGGATGACGCCCTGTGTGTGTGTGTGTGTGTGTGTGTGTGTGTGTGTGTGTGTGTGTGTGTTTACGTACACACACACACACACACACACACACACACACACACTCACACACACAAGCACACACGTCGCAAAACCATCCAATTAAGAATAAGTACTGTCAGGCCCAACATGACGGGTGAGTGCACGGCAGCGGCGGCCTCGTCCAGACGGAGGAGTGGATGCGGGTAATTTGGTCACCTGTGGCACGGGCGGGCAGGTGGGGAAGGCGACGAGGGGTGCGCCAAGCTTCCGGCCGCGCACCGCTCCCCTCGGCCCCAATGAGAAGGATACGAAGGTGAGTAGAACGCGCAGACTAATTGTACTGTGATGAGCGACGGCAACGTGGGAGCATAAGTGGCAGAATTGTGGAGATGAAAAAGACAAGACAAGGGAAATAAAATAAAAAAGGAAAGTTGTCAGGTAAAAAGACGTGCAAGGAAGGAACACTTAAACGTGGGAAGATAAGTGGCAGAATTGTGAGGATGAAAAAGACAAGACAAGGGAAATAAAAGAAAAAAGGAAAGTTGTCAGGTAAAAATACGTGCAAGGAAGGAACACTTAAACGTGGTAAGATAAGTGGCAGAACCGTGGGGATGAAGAGGATGATGAAAAATTAAACAAAAGACAAAAGAAAAGGGAAAACAAAGTGAAAAGATGTGCAATGAAGTAACACACTGGAGAACAGGGATAAAGGGAGCGATTTTCGGGAGAGGGAAGGGAGAGTAAGTGTCGGTAAACAGTTTAATTTTTTTTTCAAGTGGGTCACAAGGAATTGGCAAACACATCTTAATCTTCTTACAAACGGAGTCCTTAGCTTCAGGGAACACTTATAAGACACCATTAATGACCAAGCTGATAATGACCTCACTAATGCATATCCAAGAAAAGGTTTGCGTATTATACAAAGGTAATAAACGATAAACGACGAGAGAGAGAGAGAGAGAGAGAGAGAGAGAGAGAGAGAGAGTCATGTTTTGGGCTCGCGTGGTCCTTCCTAGTCTCTCATTAAACTAACATTATGCGGTCGCCTCGCCTGACCCTGGATTATCTCATTCTCTATCTCTCTCTCTCTCTCTCTCTCTCTCTCTCTCTCTCTTCGTCCCCCTCTTCCCCCGCCTCGCTCCCCTTCCCTTCTCCCATTCCCCGTCCCTCAGCCGTCATATTAGTCCCCTTCTCCAATGCCCCGTCCCCTTCCGTTGCTTATTAGGCCCATTACTTCCCCTCACCCCTCCCCTTACACTCACGCACACGCACACACACGCACACATAGACCCCCTGCCCCGACACACACACACATGGTCATTCCTTATTCATGCACGAAAAGTTGTTCCCTCTCGCTCTCCATTGCTATATATCTTAGTTTGTCCCTTTAAATAATCACCATCACCCCCATCATAGCCACAATCATATACTCCACCATAACCACAACCAGAATCACTCCCTTTGCGCCTCCCCTTCCCTAACTCTCCCTTTCCAAATCAACGCCTAAGGGTCTTTGCCAAAATATTACAACTGGTTTTTTTTTCATCCTAATACTTCACCTGTTTAAATTTTGTCTCTTATTTTTTTTCTTCTTCTTTCCTGGTTGTTTATTCCTTCCCTTGCAACTTTCTTTTTTTTCTTTTCTTTGTTAGCTTTTTTCCTCTTCCTGTAAAATCTTCGTGACACATTTTCTTCCAATAGTATTTTTCCTCTCCTCTTTTTTTTTTTTTTCCTGCCTCTTTCTCTCTCTCTCTCTTTCACCCACTCCTTTCATGTTGGAGGCGACTTAACTTCAGCGTTGATCTCTCTCTCTCTCTCTCTCTCTCTCTCTCTCTCTCTCTCTCTCTCTCTCTCTCTCTCTCTCTCTCTCTCTCTCTCTCTCTCTCTCTCTCTCTCTCATTCTTATTTTTCCTACGCTTCTTAATAGAGAGACTTTTCCTTTCTTTGCTGTCCCCCCCCCTCCCTCCTATCCCCCCCTACTGCCCCTCACCCCCCAATTAAAAGTTGACGGTGAAGAAAGTTTGGCGACACTCCACTCACGACAGAAAGGACGAGAAATATTCATCCTACGATTCCTATGTAAACTTATTTTTCAAGAGTTCCAGGACTTTGCGTGGGGGTGGGGTGGGGGAGGAGTAGGGTGGGGAGGGGAAGTATCTGTGTGTGGGGGAGAGGCATTTGTTTGTGTGTGTTTTTCT
Source organism: Eriocheir sinensis (assembly GCF_024679095.1). Lineage (NCBI taxonomy): Eukaryota > Metazoa > Arthropoda > Malacostraca > Decapoda > Varunidae > Eriocheir > Eriocheir sinensis. The sequence continues at coordinate 20,075,604 of NC_066520.1, read as the reverse complement.
GTGTTTGTGTGTATGTGTGCCTTTAAAGATTGGATAGAAATCGTAACATAGAGGAAAGACAGATGGAGAGGACAATGGAGATAGGAAAAGGAGGCTGAGAGGAAAAGGAGGCTGAGAGGAAAAGAAGGCTGAAAAGGAGAAAGAAAAAAAACATGTAGGCATAGAAGAGGAAAGAGAGTGGGAAGGAAAACTGAGTAGGAGAAAACAAACTGTAGGGAATGGCTTTACAAGACGGAGGACTGCAAAGGACGATAGAAAGTGAAAGAGAAACTATGGGAAGATAAAAGTGGTTAGCAAAGGATGGGGAGATGGTGTAGAAAGGGAAAGGGGGAAGGATATTAATGTGGGAAGAACAGCTCAGGAGGAAAATACAAAAAGCCTGTAGGGAAGGTTGAAGAGAAACAGAGAGGACGATAGAAGATATAAGGGAGGCTGTGAAAAGGTAAAAGGAAGGAGGGGAGGAATGGATGGAGAGAACGTGTTAGAAGGGAAAGGGGGAGGGATATAGATGTGGGAAGATCAGCTCCGGGGAGAGGAAAAAGAGTCTGTAGGGAGAGGATGGGGAGAAACAGATTTGTGGAAGGAGGGGGCCGCCGGGAAGACAAACGGGGGAGCGGCAGCGGCGGCGACCATTAAGAGGCGCTCAGGTGTTTCTCAGGTGAACCGCGATTGTGCCGGGGAGGTGAAAGACGACGTGTGTGTGTGTGTGTGTGTGTGTGTGTGTGTGAGAGAGAGAGAGAGAGAGAGAGAGAGAGAAGAAGAAAAAAAAAGAGGCGAATACCATACCCCCCCCTCACACGCCAAACACGTGACCATATTCCACCATCCGATCCAACATGACATACGCATCTACTAAAACCAACAAACGCAAAAGAACGCCACATGCTCACGTGTCCAATTTTGCAATGACACATACATTACCGTCGTGTTGATTCTAATTACACAGAGCAAGCTGCCAATCTAAATTCTACATACAAACAACGAGAATCATCACTGAACCACAAGTACTGCTGGATGCTTGTATGAATACGTGTATCATTGTTACGTGAATAATTCCTGTAATGCCGCTCACAAATTTACTTCATGATCCGTGGAAAGTGACCCCCGGCGTCCCTCAATGCAAGCTCTCTTTTTTTTTCTTTTTTTTGCAATAAGAGGAAGTAGACCGACGAAAAATCAAAGAAAATGAGAGACGTTTCACACTGCTCCATTAAAGAGAACAACAAGTGCCAAAAAGAGACATCAAAACTAAGGTGAGGTCATTGATATTCTCCACTTAGAAGTTTACGTCTCTCTCTCTCTCTCTCTCTCTCTCTCTCTCTCTCTCTCTCTCTCTCTCTCTCTCTCTCTCTCTCTCTCTCTCTCTCTCTCTCTCTCCCGGTAAAGTTACTCGTCCTGTAAAAGTTCCGTTAAAACCTTCCTCCGATCCTCAACAGTTCCCTCGACACAGTGGGCGGCGCTTCCCGTCTCCCCCTCATCCCACGTCGCTTCATGACCTCCACCGCCTCAATGCCTTACACCCGCGTCCATTACAGCCACACCTCGCCTACCTGGAAGCTTTGTGTCTGGGGCTATTCATGCAGGGCAGCTTTCACGGCCTGAGCAAGGAGCGAGCACGGTGCGGGCCTCTCTGCCTTGCTCTCGCGGCCCTCACGACAACGCATACCGCAGCCTAGAAAAATGCTGGCCTTACCCCCGCCCTCATCACCCCTAACTCGGGAAAAATCTTCGACCTAATGGACCGCCTCAGGATCCTTAAGAAAACTGTTGACTTAAGTGAGCGACGAAAACTCTTGCCAGGGTCGGGGCTCCGGACACAGCTGCCGCTCCGCTTGCTTCTTGCTCGGCAACCTGCTACCGCCTGAGAGATTTAAAGCAGCAGTTTGTCCGTTTAATGAGCATATCAATATCCCTGCTTATTCAGTATTCATTTATTAATATTTTTATCGTTACTTTTAATACCTTTAATTACCACTGAAGTATTTTATTGTTTTTTTATAACGTCGAGACCTCCACTGAAAGCCTCATGACAGCAGGAGTATTGTTGGGAAAAGAAATTATTTGCATTCCGTAGTGTTAGGATGATATTTTGTGTGACTAAAGGGACATGCCAAGCAGGGTTGGATCAAATACTATTTTTTTATAAGTCAAATACAAATACAAATACTTTTGTTCGGGATTCCAAAAATACAAATACAAATACAAATACTTCTATTCCTGAATCTAAAAATGTAAATAAAAATACAAATACTCCTATTCCAGATTTCAAAGATACAAATAAAAATACTCCTGAAACTATACAAAAAATATAAAAATACCTTTTTCACAAGTTTACACTTCACATCATAATTGCATTTTATCATCATTAATTCCCGGAAGGTTTCCAGCCCGAGTTTTGCTCGCTTAGGAGTGTAAAAATTGCCGGCCTTACTAAACACCCTCTCAGATGGTGCCGGTAACTAACAGGTTCTTGCCTACCACAAGCTCAAAGGGTCAACGGCGCGGAGATGAGTACCTACCGCAGCCACACACAGCTATTTTTTTTTTACAGCAAAGGAGACAGCACAAGGGCACACAAAAAGGAAACAACAATAAAAAAAGCCCGCTACTTGCTTCTCCTGTAAAGAATCCGAAGAGGTGGCCGAAAGAGCAGTCAACTACGTGAGAAGATAGCGTAAGAAGAATAGCGTATGCACCAGCCTTTAACTTTACCTTCAGTTTTCTTCCTTTGGTGTCATGGCTAAGTGCAATGGTTAACACACATATACTCTCTCTCTCTCTCTCTCTCTCTCTCTCTCTCTCTCTCTCTCTCTCTCTCTCTCTCTCCCCACCCCCCCGCCAAGGTCTTGCAGCGCTTGGAGACCCGAGTCAAGTGATCACTGAAACTGGTCGTCAGTTATTCTCTGTTCTGGTTCTTTTTTTTTTTCTTCAACGTCTTCTGCGTAGTCATCGAAATGGCCGCCTCTGTGTTACGGCTGAGCTTGACTGAAAAAAAAAGGTTCAGGTTTTTTTCAAGGACACACACACACACACACACACACACATACACACACACACACACACACACACACACACACACACACACTTAATCAGGACTGAAACGCGTATTCCCACTCTTTCCTCACCCCGGCTAGTCTCTCTCTCTCTCTCTCTCTCTCTCTCTCTCTCTCTCTCTCTCTCTCTCTCTCTCTCTCTCTCTCTCTCTCTCTCTCTCTCTCTCTCTCTCTCTCTCTCTCTCCTCTTCTCTCCTCTCTCTCTCCCTCTCTCTCTGTAAAGTACGTAACAATAGAAAGCGCAGAATGAGTTTTAAACGCTCGACGAAGTTTAAGAAATGTGCCGTAAGGTTGTGACGGAAACTGAAGTGCTAAAAGGTGCCGCCTCGCTAGCTACTGCGTACTACTTGCTGCTATACTGTTATCATCATTATTGAGCACCGTGAATGGGGTATACCCGGAAGAGTACAAATATCAGTAGTTATACAAAGTCTCTTACTCTGCCACATTGAAGACACAGATAATCAAAAGGATAAAGATTGGGGAGCAGCGACGTAGCGATCTTTTTTTTTCTGTATCCTCTTATTTTGGCCCTTGAGCTTTCTGTCTTCTGTGTTAAAAAAAGAAAGAAAAAAAGAAAAGAAAACTGGCAAGTCCTTACCTCATCGATTTCCATTTTTTTTTAGCAAACTCTTTATCATTGTTAGCTACCATTTATTTTTATTTTTTTTACTTGACGCTTTTCTTCGTTATATTTTTTGGCTGTAGAGGGGGAGGGGGGGGAACCATTATACTCCAAATTCTTCCTATTACTCTGTCCTACCTCCCCCCTCCCTCCCTCCCTCTTCTTGCCTCCCTGCCCCCGTCCTTCCCTTCCAGCTCAAGGTCGGACCGGAACTAAGGACTACACAATGAAAAAAAAAATTGTGTCAGGAAAACGTATAGGTAGAACTGACCATGACTGATGACGGAGTAGATAAGTAAACAAATAAATAAGATGAACAAATAAGATAAACAAATAAACAAATTAAAGATATAGAGATAGAACTTATTTTTATTTATACGGATTTTTTTATTTATTTATCTACTTTTGTCCTTGAGCTGCTTCCTTAACTGCAAAAAGAAAAAAAAAGATGGATAGATAAACATAATGACAGATAGCCATGCAGATAAATAGATAAAGAGTCAGACAAATACATGTTCGATCGTTAGATGATTTGATTGTTAGTTAGTTAATAGGTAGTCCAATAGTACCCTTGTATAGTACCCTTAGTTAGATAGGTAGTTTAATAGTCAGACAGTTTGAATTAGTTAGTTAGCTCGTTAATTTTACTGTATTCTGTATTTGTTTATTTATTTTTTTGGATTATTTTTTGTTTGTTTTATTTTATTTTGGTGTTTTTCTTTTTCTTTTTGTTTCTTTTTCCTTTTCTTTTCTTTATCTTTTTCTTTGTTTTCTTGCTGTTGTTTTTCTTTTTTGATGTTCTTTTATTTCATATCATCCTCTTGTTGATGTTCATTGGTCTGGGTGAGCCGCTTTCCTCCCAGAAGAGACCCACCCATAATTTTGGTGATGTTAGTTAGGGGCCGAAAGGTGGATGATGTTTCTTATATTTTTCTTCTCTTGGTGTGTTTTTCTTCTTGTTTTTCTTTTCCGATGTTTTTTTCTGTTCTTTTTCTTCTTCTTTTTTTCTCCGTGATTTTTAATGTTCTTTTATTTCATATCATCCTCTTGTTGATGTTCTTCGTTGGTCTGGGTGAGCCGCTTTCCTCCCAGAAGAGACCCACCCATAATTTTGGTGATGTTAGTTTGGGGCCGAATGGTGGATGATGTTTCTTTGTATGTTACTTTTCTTGATGTTGTTCTGTTATTGCTGTTACTTTTCTTTTGCGATGTTTTTTTGCTTTTTTTTTCCCCTATTTTTTGGTGTTCTTTTCTATATCATCCCTCTTTGATGTTCTTTGGTCTGGATGAGCCTCTTTCTCCCCAGAAAAGACCCACCCATAATTTTGGTGATGTTAGTTTGGGGCCGAATGGTGGATGATGTTTCTTTGTATGTTACTTTTCTTGACGTTGTTCTGTTATTGTTGTTGCTTTTCTTTTGCGATGTTTTTTCTCTTTTTCCCATTTTTTTGGTGTTCCTTTCTATATCATCCCTTTTTGATGTTCTTTGGTCTGGATGAGCCTCTTTCTCCCCAGAAAAGACTCACCCATAATTTTGGAGATGTTAGGGCCTGAAGGTGGATGATCTGTGTTTTTTATTTTATTTTCTTGATGTTTTATTTCTATATTTTCCTTTTTCTGGTGTTCCTTTTTATTTTCCTTTTCTTTGGTGTTCCCATCACGTGGATTGTCTACGACATCTAACGAGCACCACAAGCCCCGGTTTATTGTTCGGAGTTTGCTCTCCTAGGCAGACTGCCTACCACGGCTGACGAGCTCCACCTGCCCGGGTTTATTGTTCGGAGTTTGCTCTCCTAGGCAGACTGCCTACCACGGCTGACGAGCTCCACCTGCCCGGGTTTATTGTTCGGAGTTTGCTCTCCTAGGCAGACGCCTACCACGGCTGACGAGCTCCACCTGCCCGGGTTTATTGTTCGGAGTTTGCTCTCCTAGGTGTATTACCTATGACGGCTCACGAGCCCAACCTGCCCGGGTTTATTGTTCGGAGTTTGCTCTCCTAGGTGTATTACCTATGACGGTTCACGAGCCCAACCTGCCCGGGTTTATTGTTCGGAGTTTGCTCTCCTAGGTGTATTACCTATGACGGTTCACGAGCCCAACCTGCCCGGGTTTATTGTTCGGAGTTTGCTCTCCTAGGTGAATTGCCTACCACGGCTAACGAACCTCACCTGCCCGGGTTTTTTAATCGGAGTTTGCTCTCCTAGGTGAACTGCTCACGCTAACGACCTCCACCTGCCCGGGTTTCTAATCGGAGTTTGCTCTCCTAGATGAATTGCTTTCGCTAACGACCTCCACCTGCCCGGGTTTGTAATTGGAGTTTGCTCTCCTAGGTGAACTGCTCACGCTAACGACCTCCACCTGCCCGGTTTTGTAATCGGAGTTTGCTCTCCTAGATGAACTGCTTTCGCTAACGACCTCCATCTGCCCGGGTTTATTGTTCGGAGTTTGCTCTCCTAGGTGTATTACCTATGACGGCTCACGAGCCCAACCTGCCCGGGTTTATTGTTCGGAGTTTGCTCTCCTAGGTGAATTGCCTACCAAAGGGTAACGAACCTCACCTGCCCGGGTTTGTTGTTCGGAGTTTGCTCTCCTAGGCAGATTGCCTACCACGGCTAACGAGCCCCACCTGCCCGGCGTTGTAGCCGAAAGATCCCCGGCACCTCCGTCGGGGTCCCGATGGACGCCGAGGCGCCCTGCCGGGAGCCCTCCAGTCCTGCCATGCTCGCCTGGGAGACCTTGGGCTCGCTGGCGCTCCACCGCCCCGCCGATTCGAATAGGGCGGATGCAAGAACTCGCTTCTTAAAACTACCAGACTGGATTATAAAATTAATCATAAATGCCGTAAAGGCGCCGGTCACCGCGTTTATCGGTTCTTGGATGAAGGACCGATGGGCCTCGGGGACGCGCACAAGCATCATAAGGAATCCTCGCCGCGGCTTCCGGCGCAGCATCCTTTTCCCTTTTCTTTCTTACTTCCAATTTTTCTTTTTAATTATATTTTCTTTCACTGAGTGACTGATTGATTGATTTTACATAGTAAGAATTGGTTCACCAATTAACGTCTTTCAGGTACATTGCATTCACACACCTGCTGAGGGAGAACACCAGTGAGCGTTTTGACTCACGAGGACGGCCACTAAAGTTTCCTAACATTTGTATTGGGCTGCCACTTCTCTTTAGTCGTCTGTTCCTCTATTTTTCTCTTCTTTATTTCATTCTATTTCTCCCTTTCTTTCATCCTTGCTCTCTCATTGCCAAGGTTTATGTCCTCGTGCAGTCATAAGTGGAAAGGAAAATGGAGAACGTTCCAAAGTGACATAATATTAGGTTTGTTTTCCCATTTACTCTTCAGTGAAAACAGAACGGCGCTCTATTACAATAATTGTCACCATTAATGTCGCGCGTCTGAGTGGAACCTATTGATGGCTCGGCCTTTGATGGCGCCGCGGCAATCAGTGAGGGAGGCGACGTGAGACTCCACCTTGCGAGGCCCTGCTAGGCTGCTGCGAGGGGCTGCGGCGCTGACGGCTGATACTCTGGCGCAACATGCAAAGGATGGAAATGTCCTCATGAACCCTAACCATAGATGTGTCTGGGCCTGTATGGCAAAAACGAGAACTAGTAACAGTGAGGTTAAAATGATAGAAAATAAGGTAAATAAAGTTATGAGTGAAAAGTTCAGTAAGGGAAGCAGGTAAAGATAAAGGGACCAATTGTATGCAGGGTTTGTTTACGGTGAAAAACGGATGGATTTTAGCAGAATGAAAAAAATAATAGGAATCAATCAATAAAACAACAAACACTACAGGATTAACGCAAAGAGGAAAGCTAAACGCGCTACCAGGTTTTAATAGCAGAAAAGAAAAAGAAAAAAAAACGAGAATGAAACCACAAGACCCAGAGTAAAAAAAATCAACAAAACGCGATAAACAAAAACCGAAACAAAATTTAAACCACAGACGTGAAGATAACGACTAAACACACACGGCCGGGTTTTATTGGCGAAGGTTTAATTAAGAGGCGTCGCGTGTCCCTCAATCTGGCCCAATAAACAGATCAAACGGGCCACCTCCACGCCCTCTGTTGGCCGCCGTCTGATGGGCCACGCTCGATGGGCTCCGAAGGGTCCATTTGGTAACCTGTCAGTCACTCACCACCACGAGACTCTCCTATCACCTCACCTCAGAGCACGACCCCACCATGACTCACCTTGCTGCCATCACACCTTCTCACCTCTACCATCCTACCATGATTTCTGCCGCCACGACCAGGAGACACACCTATGACCTTACACCTTACACCTTACCTTACACCTTACTTTAAACCTATGACCTTACACTGAAGCGAAGCCATCCCCTGAAGGGTTGGTCATAGGAGTGGTGGATAGGGGAAGGGATGGTGATAGGACTGATGGATAGGGGAAGGCATATTGAAGGGCTGGTGGATAGGGGAAGGGATAGTGAAGAGCTGGTGGATAGGGGAGGGATAATTAAGGGACTGGTGGATAGGGGAAGGGATTGTCTCCTCCTCAACATCTCCGTCCCCCATTTTCATCTTCCCTCCACCTCCCATCTTCACCTTCCCATCACTCCCTCGTCAAAACGCGTCGTCAGGCTCCCATCGTTATCAGTTGCCTCTCTACACAATGCACTCTGCCTACATACGATAGCAAAGAAAAATACGACTGCGTGGAATATACTAATTATGCCATCCTGAAACTCTACCCTGGCGCCTTTCCTCTGACGGCAAACATTTATCCGGGTTTGAATTATGAAGGATGTTGTGCTGGTGTTTGCATGCGGCCTAACCCCCCCCCCCCCATCTCTCTCTCTCTCTCTCTCTCTCTCTCTCTCTCTCTCTCTCTCTCTCTCTCTCTCTCTCTCTCTCTCTCTCTCTCTCTCTCTCTCTCTCTCTCTCTCTCTCACACTGGCTGACCTCCACATAGCCTTTCATATTCCATTGCGCGCTCTGAAGTTTATTTTTTTCTGGCGATCTCTCAGACAATAAACATTCAATAAGGTCACATGAAGATCAGACTGGATTTTTAACTCCTTAATGACTCAGCGTTTATTACGACACCTCTCCTCCCGAAATCGACCTTTCTTTTGGCCACTTTTCTGAACTCTTTTTGTAGGCACAGTGTTTGGGGGTCTTTTTTTCCTTATTATTTATTTTTTGCCCTTGAGCTGCTTCCTATGCTGTGAAAAAGGAAAATAAAGAACCGTGTGCCGCTGTTCTCACGCGCAACAACCTCCATACGGCAACTTTTTTATATTTTTCCGGTGGCGAGGTAACGTTCATCGCCTCTGCGGCTGTGTGACGATTTGTTTTGTGGGCAATAGTTATACGGGAGGAAGGAGGTGGAGCGTTCACCTGATAAATTGGTTCAATAACTTACTTCTTTTTATTCTTTATCCCGCCCGTTCGTGGCGAGATGACAGCGACACCCGCGGCCTTTAAAGGTAACAGGGCGACAGCAACAAAAGACGGAAATTTCTGTTTCGTAACTGTTATTGGGATTTTCGCTGACGATATACACCAAGCAACCTTTCTTTTTTGTTATATATTGTCCTGATTAATCTAATACGCGTGGCCAAGCAGACGCACTGACAAATATTGACTGATAAAGAAACACAAACAGGCCAACCGTCAGATATACAAACGACTGACGGATGGGCTGGCGGGCAAAAAGGAACCTCTAGTCATGCTCATCCTTCTACGACGCCAATCCAGCCCATGACATGATCGATAAAACACAAACACACCAACCGACAGACATACAACAAACAGGCTGACGGATGGAGTGGCGGGCCAAAAGATATCTCAATTCATGCTCATCCCCCAACATTACTATCTCAACCCATGACGACCACTTCAGCCCTTAACATAACTAACCCAGAAAGCACCCCTGAACCCTTGATCCCGTACCCTAAGAACACCCAAACACGACCCTCCAGCCCGCCACAGATGAGTTATGTGGTCGTGCAGCTCCATAGTCGCCGGGATAATTAGTTTTAATGTTGTAACCTGTGAGTAAAGACGATCTCATTAGGAAGTTTTCGCCCGACACCTGGCCGGGGGGAGGCGACGCTCAAAGCTCACCTGGTAATTAGAGCGCGACAGGGGTCCCTCGTACCTGGTGGCCTGCGGGGCAACGAAGGGAAGGAGAGGAGGAAAGGGAAGCGTGGGAACAGAGTAGAGGAGGAGGAGGAGACAGAAGGAAGAGTAGTCGATAAAATTGAAAGAAGAGAAAAAGAGGGAAATGGAGAGCGCAAGAAATATGAGCAAAGGAGAGTAGGAAAGGAAGGCGTGGGGAAAAAAAAGTAGAGGAAGAGGAGGAGACAGAAGGAAGAGTTGCTGAAAACATTGAAAGGAGAGAGAAAAAGGGAAAAGGAGAGCGCGAGAAATATGAGAGAAGGGGAGTAGGATAGGAAGGCGTGGGAAAAAAGTAGAGGAAGAGGAGGAGAAAGAAAGAAGAGTAGCCGAGAACATTGAAGATGAAACAAAAGGAAAATACTAGGAAAGAAGACGGCGGGAAAATTTAGCGAAGAAACATGTAGGAAAAGGAAACTGCTTTACATCATGGAGAACTAACTAACTAACTAACGTCTCTCTCTCTCTCTCTCTCTCTCTCTCTCTCTCTCTCTCTCTCTCTCTCTCTCTCTCTCTCTCTCTCTCTCTCTCTCTCTCTCTCTCTCTCTCTCTCTCTCTCTCTCTCATCCCGACCAATCTGTCTCCGTTATCTCCTTTACCTTTCCTTTATTGACCTCCTCGCTGACCTCATCTCTCCGGAACTTCTATATCCCCTTCACGAGCGGCCTTTCCTTCCCCCTTCCCTCCCTCTGCTCCTGCGCCCTTCCAGTCCCTCTCCACCTCTTCCCCCTTGGCCTCCTGTCCCTCTCCGCCCTTCCACTCCCTCCCCTCCCGTTCCTCTCGGCCCTTCCAATCCCATGAAGCAATGAGTGACTGAGAGCAGGAAATTAGGGCATCGGATTTCGGACAATCGGCTGAACCGCATCGGAAGGAGAGGATTACGAAAGGCCAACACAGACACTGCCTCGCTTGACCCCTTCCTCTCCCCTCTCCTCCGCTTCCCCCTACCCACTCTCTACCCCCGTGCACAGTCCCACTCCCACGTTTACACAAAGTTATATGAAGACTATAGACAAGAGGCGATTCAGTCTATATGTGTTATAATCTTGTGAAAGGTTTAATTTGCTATGCTCTTCTTTTTCTTCCCGACCTTAAAGATATTTGGCCTCCATTTACAACACACACAAACACACATAAAGTAACACAAACGACGACAATGAGAAGATGAACAAGAAGGTTACAGTTGAGATGAGTGTCGAGAGAGCGTGATGTAGACTAATCCTCATTTTAGTTCATTTTTTATTTATTTTTCTTGTTATCTACCATAAATAAATATCCTACCCTTCTCTGCATGTATTTATATACCTACCTACCTATCTACCTATCTGTCTATTTATCCATCTATCTGTCTATCCTGTCTATCACTGTTCTTCTCTTCCTCTCTCCACGCCGCCACTGCCAAGCCTCACGTTCAGTCATCAAAATAAAATAATAGATCCTCGCAATGCACATTTTTCTCTATTACTCTCTCCTTGGTTATATCCAGAATTGTGTGTGTGTGTGTGTGTGTGTGTGTGTGTGTGTGTGTGTGTGTGTGTGTGTGTGTGTGTGTTGTTTTTTACCTCTTCCGTCTGGCATAACGTTTACATGTAGCTTTGCATTTTATTTTTTCCCGTCCGATACTGGGAACACGCTTGCATGTATCTGTTTGAGGGGCTTTAACTATCTCTCGCGTCGTTTTGTTTTCCCGTGACTATGAAACACATCTACTCCTGATAACTTCCGCGTGTGTGTGTGTGTGTGTGTGTGTGTGTGTGTGTGTGTGTGTGTGTGTGTGTGTGTGTGTGGGTGTGGGTGTGTGCGTGCGTGCGTGCGTGCATGGGGAGAGAGCGAGAGATATGAAAACAGACATTAATTTCAGTTACGTATTTTCTTTTTATTCATTAAGTTATCAATTTATATATCCATTTATTTACTCTTTTACCATCATCACTTTTACATTTTAAAAAGTGCATCAGATCGGAAAAAAATAATGGGGTCATTATGTTTTTTGCGTTGGATAAATCTGCATTTTGTTCGGAATTCCAGGGTCATCCTGCAATTTTTTCGCAATAATGTTTCTGCGAACTGATACGTTTTCATTTTTTTATTATATGGTCTTGGATATTCTTTTTTTCCGAGACTAAACGCTCCTCGCAAATTATTTTCAGCGATTTTGATGTTCAGGGAGTTTATGATGCTGTTGTGTTGGTTGTTGTAGTTGACGCTAGTGCTTTTAAATATACTCCGCTTTTGACATTATTTTTTTACCCCAACAATTTTCCTCATTTCTGTAAGCTATTCTAATCTCTTTCTCTCTCTATCTCTCCTTACACTTGCCAAAACACTGAAAAAAACTTGGGTATTTAACGTATGAGAAAAAAAAGAGAAAAAAACATACATTATAAACAGCAATTTTTCTATTTTTTGCAAGCTATTATAATATCTTTCTCTCTCTATCTCTCTTTACACTTGGAAAAACACTGAAAAAAACTTGGGTATTTAACGTATGAGGAAAAGACAAAAAAACACACAATATAAACAGCATTTTTTTTTTTTTTTTTGCTATTATAATATCTTTCTCTCTCTATCTCTCTTTACACTTGGAAAAACACTAAAAAAAAAAACTTGGGTATTTAACGTATGAGGAAAAGACAATGATAAAAACGCATACAATATAAACCCCGACACAGGTGCAGACACTCCTCTTGGCCCTCGAACAAAAGACTTCCGGAAAACACTAAAGAATACAGGTGTCAAAGAAGCTGAGGTATTGTCATTCGTTTCCCCTTCAGGCCAAAGCAAGGAGGCGATGCAAACGGGCCCAGGTGGACGCTAAGGAGCTCTCCATACAAGGATGTGTAGTGAACAATATACTCGCACAACACCTGAGCTTGGACTACACCTGAGTCTACATAACGGAGCATAACGAGTTCGCTCAGGTACAGGTGTGTCTTTCAACCTGACGACTGTTGAGGAAGGGTGATTGCTTTATCTCTCTATATCTATCTATCTATCCATCAATACCTATTTGTCTCTCTCTCTCTCTAACAATAGGTCTAACTCTAGCTCTCTCTCTCTCTCTGTCCATCTACTCATCAGTCACTCTCTCACCAACTCTATCTTTCTATCTATCTATATCACTAACAGTACATTTAAATACAGCTCTCTCTAACTATCCATTTATCTATCATTTTATCTCTATGACAACACGTTTAATTATAGAACTTTCTACTTGTCTTTTAATCAAGGTATCTATCTATCTAACTCTACATTTCACTATGGCTCTCTCTATCTATCCATTCATCAGTCTGTCTATCAATTTCTCTTTCTAACTATGCATCTAACTATAACAGTTCCTGATGCCTACACGTTCTCAGTCTTCCCTATCACAATTAAGCTCTTTCACACTCCCCGACTGCTTTCTGTTCTCTCTCACTCGCCTTGTCCTCCACCTCTGTGTCCACTTCTGTCCACGTCCGTTCTTGCTTTGTCTTCATCTTGTTTGCCTTTGTCCTCCCCCTTGTCTTACGAGGTCTATTTGCATCCTTTTGCTAGCCTCTCTCTCTCTCTCACCACTGGGATTCTCTTCCTGTCCCCTCTTGCTTAATTCTTGATGCGTCTAGCCTACCAGTTCGCAATGTCTCCTCGCTTCCTGTTTGCTTGTCCGCCTGTCTGTCTCTGTGTGTGTGTGTACGTCTCTCTCTGATTTTCTTACTTCTTTCTACGCATCCAACCATGTCTTCACGCCTCCAGACTCCTTTACTCCTCTGCACGACTCCCTTCTCCTTCTCCCTCGCATCTTCCATTCTTTCCATACTCTGTCTTTCTGCACATGACTCAGTAACATCACTACTCTTATTCCTACGTTCTAACACATGTGCTTATAACCATCTTCCATGAGGTACTTAAACACAGGAATAGAAGGAGTAGATGATGAGAGGAAAAATAGCATAATTTCACTCTACTTCCTCTACCACTTGCTTCATAAACCCTAACTTCCTTTCCTAAGAGAGTTCCCCATGAAGGACGTGAAAACAGAAAGAGAAAGATTGGAAAGAGACAAAGGGCGTGAAAAACGTGGAGAGGGAGAAAACTGCATAACTTTCCCCACGAGAACTTTTTCAACCACGGCAGTCCTCGCCTCGCTGTTCGCTTCCCCTTCCCAGCCCGACTTTCCACGATGGCGGAAGTGATAGTCTACGAGCACTGGCGGGTTTGAAGGCAGTAGGGAGTGGAAAGACAGTACAGGTTGTGCCGAAGTAGCCTTAAAGATTGTACTATATAATTCTCCCTTGTCTCAATCCATTGCTCCACTCTTTGCCGGTTATATAGTACTTGTTTTCGTTTTTTTTTTTTACAGCAAAGGAAGCAGTTCAATGGCAAAAATGTAAATAATTGAAAGAAATAAAGCCCGCTAATCATTGTCCCTATAAAAAAGAGTTCAGAATACTGGCCAAAAGAGAGGTCAATTTAGGGAGGAGAGGTGCTTTTTTAGGTACATTCAGATAGGATAAAGCGAAATGATACCATATATAGCACACTCACCCATACCGACACACACCCTGACCCTTCAAGACACAACAGTAGCTCTTGCATACCCTCACCACCGCCCCCATGAAGACAGCCACATCCTCCCCATCCCACTGCACCCACACCCGCACCCACATCCATCCTGACCCCTCCAGACACAACAGCAACTCTCGCACATGAAGACGGCCACATTCTCGCACGCGCCGCACCCACACTGTCCTAGCAAAAACCTCCTTGGTCCCAGCCACGCACACAGGGCCCAAACACCTCCTCCCCGCCCTCGCCCCACCGCCTCCGTCCCTTGCCCCGCCACCGCCGCGCCAGGCCAGGAGTGCCGGGGCGCGAGGAAGGTCTGAAAGCGTGCTTGTAAGGGAATTACGAGATGCCTTTCGCAGGTCGACACATTTTGCACGCACTTCTCTCGGGGTCTTCAACTTCCTTCGGGCTTTTCTCCCTCCCACTCACTCTCTTCTTTTCTTATTTTGCTTCTTTTTCCCCGCCATAATAAGTTCCAATGTGAGTCTCGTCCCTCATAACATACCCACGGCGCTACCTCTCTTTGTCTTATGCCGGAGGTCATCAACATTAACAGGCTTATTCCATGCACTCATATCTACAATAATTCTTTTCCTCACAAGCATTTCATTCAGGTTTCTCCCTCTCTTTCTCTCTTTCGCCTCCTCCTCCTCCTCCTCTCTCTCGCCCCCTTCCTCAGCCTCCAAATGCCTCCCTTTCTTCCGCCTCCTCGTATACCTCCCCATCTCCCTCAACACCAATGCAAATTTTTCTTCTTTCTATTCAGTCTTTTCTCCTCGTCTCCTAGTCCTTCTGCTTCATGTCCCCCTCCTCCTTCCCCTCCCGTTCTCTGCTCCTCCCTCCCTCCCTCTCTATTCTCTACCCCTTCCACCTTCGCCTCCTCTCTCAGTCTCTCCTACTGTTCCTTGCTCTCCTCAACTATTCCCCTCCTCCTACCTCTCTTCTTCTTCCTCCTCCTCCTCCTCCTCTTCCTCCTTCCTTTTTGTCTTCCTCTTGAGACGCATAATGAACAAATGCGAAGTATATTACTATATTGTGTACACGTAAACAAAAGTATCTTAAAATAGTTCACGGGGCTGTCTGGTCATTATTCGTATTCACTTTTTTGTTTACCATACTGGACAGGCTTCTACCTCTACGGCTTCTCAGGTGATCAATATTGCTTTAGTTGACCTTCGCGATGCTTTGAACTCTACGCAAAATTAATGATTTATCGTGTTTGGGTGTAAGTCTATCTATCTATCTCTATCTGTCTATCTTTTTATTTATTTATCTCTTATCCTTCCAACTTGAGGACTGTTTTCAGTGTAATGTTCCTCAAATCCTCGCTTAGACACCTTAAGGCTTGTGTATTAGACAGCTATTCAATAAACACCTCTCATGTCAAAATAAAATTCTCACTCTATAATAACCGTGAAATCTTCACTAATCAAACCCTACAGTGACTTTTTCATCGAGTACTCCTGAACAGCCTTTTTAAACTGTGCGTTACTCATCTTCTCTACCGCCATTAGCACATCGTTGACCTCGACAGGGCGGGGCACTCGGTTAATTTCAGGCAGGTCCTTCACCCCTCAAAAGTGCGGTAACTACAGAACACATCCTCAGGGAGTGTTGAATCGGGGGTTCTTCGCTTCATTAACTCTGCAAGTCCTCCTAACTTACTTACTTCTCCTCCTACTACTACTACTCCTACTCCTTATACTTCTCCGCGTCCTCCTCCTCCTCCTCCTCCTCGTAGTAATGCTGTTAATTCGGATGCAAGTCCACTAAATTTAATTGCCGCACGTTGCCTCCCAAGAAGCCTCATTCCCCTGACATCATACGCATTTTACTCGCACGAATCGTTGTCTATTGCTGAAATGCTAACTGTTTCTGCGTCACCTCTTCCTTGAACGTGATGGAAACAGGTGCAGGTATATAGACACTAATTTTTTGCAGTCCGTGAAGCTAAGTGGATATACAAAAAAAAAAACGGTGCACTGTCAATTATTTAGGTTGTTTTGACGTCCAAGTTAATTCTTTTTTATCTTTTTCATCTCGTTCTTCTTTTTCACCTTCTTCTTTTCACCTTCTTTTTTTCACATTCTTTTTCTTTTTCACCTTTTTCTTTTTCACCTTCTTCTATTCACCTTCTTCTTTTTCACCTTCTTTTTCATCTTTTTTTTCACCTTCTTTTTTTCACCTTTTTCTTTTTCACTTTCTTCACCTTTTTCACCTTTTCACCTTTTCACCTTCACCCCCGTCTCTCTCTCTCTCTCTCTCTCTCTCTCTCTCTCTCTCTCTTTCTGAATGTGTGCGTGTGCGTGTGCGTTTGTGTGTGTGTGTGTGTGTGTGTGTGTGTGTGTGTGTGTGTGTGTGTGTGTGTGTGTGTGTGTGTGTGTGTGTGTGTGTGTGTGTGTGTGTGTGTGTGTGTGTGTGTGTGTGTGTGTGTGTGTGTGTGTGTTTCTTGCTTTCTTGTTTACTAACCGATCAATTATTTGTTTTACATAATTTAACTTTAATACGCAATGATCTCGGATATGAAAAGCATAACACAGAAGGCTAATGGTCAAACAAACACACACACACACACTATATCTATCTATCAGTCAATATATCTATCTCTCTGTCTCTCTCCTGCTCTTGTCCACCACACAACATATAAAGAATAAAAGAGAGCGAGTCGACCAACAAAACCTACATTTAACCCTAGACTTAGCGGTGTGTGTGCGTGTGTGTGTGTGTGTGTGTGTGTGTGTGTGTGTGCTTGTGTGTCATGTAAACAGAAAAAAATCAACTAAAAACTCATAGACATCAAAGCCAGGAAAACCAAGCTCCATGGACACAACATTATGGTTCCGTTGGAAAGACAGAATGCATGAACTTGATGAGCGATGGCTACGGGACGGGTGAGTGACAGGGGAATGTGATGCCTCTCCGTGAGTATGTGAGAGAAAGGGAAGCTCGCAACGAGACCCAACGGTGCTTGTGATGCTAATATTGACTCTGCAGCTATTGGAGGTATTTAGATGGATTATGAAGGAAAGGAGATTGAAAGCATGTAGAAGAGGAAGTTACAGTAGCCAGAAAACGTCATTATTTTGAGCGATTTTGAAAAGAATGATAGTAAATGATTGAGTGGAATCATACAGCAGAGATGGAAAACGTGTAAATTTGACGTTATAGTAGCTGAAAAACGGTGATAATTTGTACTATTATAAAATGAATGATGAAATATGATTGAGAGGAATTATACTGTTGAGATGGAGAGCGTGTAAAATTTGCTGTTACTGTAGATGAGAAACGATGATTACTTTGAAAGAACGATTATGAAAAGAATGATAGGAAGTGATAGAGAGGTATTATACAGTAGAGATGGAAAACGTGAACAATTTGAGGTTATAGCAGCTGAAAAACGATGATTATTTTGTTCGGTTATGTAATGAATGATAAAATATGATGGAGAGAAATTATATTGTTGAGATGGAAAACGTGTAAAATTTGGCGTTACTGTAGATGAAAAACGATGATTACTTTAAAAGAACAATTATGAAAAGAACGATAGGAAATGACTGAGGGAAATTAACAGTAGAGATGGAAAACGTGAACAATTTGACGTTATAGAAGCTGAAAAAGATGATTATTCTGAAAGAGCGATTATGAAGAGAATGATAGGAAATGACTGAGAGTAATTAACAGAAAAGAAGAGATGGAAAACGTGAACAATCTGAAGTTATAGCAGCTGAAAAAGATGATTATTTTGAAAGAATGATTATGAAAAGAACGACAGAAAATGAGTGAGTGGAAAATTTCGAAATCAGGTGCTATATAAGGAATTAAAAGTCTGATGAAAATGAAATAACAGTGAGCAAAAGAAAAGAAATGAGGAGGACAAAGAAAAGTAAAAATGAATAATGGAAACACTTGACATGAAAGGACAGAAGATTAAAAAAAATATAATGCTTCTTTTTTTCTCTCGTCTGACAATATCCTTTAGGCGTGACCGCTATAAATGTGTGATCAAAGTCTCGTCACTTGCCCTGTTTACACGCGGTGCCCTTTGGCGTTCTTACTTCCAACAACGAGAGACAAAGGAGGACGCTCGGGGCAGTGATGGTCAGCAGAAAACAGGTGTGACTCTTTTAATCCTCTCTCCCCAGGCGGCCCGATTGAGAGTGTGTCTATTCATGGAGAGAAATAAGACGAGGGAGATTTTACCACTTCGCTTCTTGCATTTTTTTTTTTCTCTCTGGGCTTCGTCTCGCCATCAAGAAACGAGGTAGGAAAATAAATAATAAAGAAATATGTGTAAAAATGAATGAAAAACTAAGAAATTATATAAATGAATAGATAGATATATAAATAAATGTTGATAAGGAACTGTTTCAACTAAAAAACAATGTAGGAGAGAGAGAGAGAGAGAGAGAGAGAGAGAGAGAGAGAGAGAGAGAGAGAGAGAGAGAGAGAGAGAGAGAGAGAGAGAGAGAGAGAGAGAGAGAGAGAGAGAGAGAGAGAGAGAGAGAGAGAGAGAGAGAGAGAAAAACCGTTCACTTTACGTACTAACACGCCTCTATTTAGACTTACTACGTTTCCTCCTTCAAAATACGGCCCGTTAACCTTCCTTTACGCCCCTCGAGCACCCACTTCACGTATGGCGGGCGGCGGCGTGAAGAGGGAGAGTTGAGGAACGTTGTCGAACATTTCCATTGCCTGTTGAATCGATTATACGCCCTCATCTATTATGCGTATGCCTTTGCTTTAGCGGTGCGTCGGAAAGTACAAACACACGCACACGCACACACACACACACACACCCCACACACACACACACCACCACCATCAATCTCTCCTGCAGTACGAACTTGCCAAAAACTGCTCTATTCACACACTACAAAATATGATGTGCTAGACGTATGGTGTTAAGACAAGGAGGAAAAATAGTGAAAAAACAAATAAACCAGACACTATCAAAATAAAACTCTGAAATTATGTTGTTGCATACACGTAAAAAAAAAAAAAGATGCGTAATATTAAGGCAAAGCATCAACACACGAAAGAAAAGAGAAGATTCACGTGACGAAAGTGAATTTGCGCCTGTCTGTGCCCGTCTGTGCCTCTCTGTGTTAGTCTGTGCCATTATGTGTCCGTCTGTGCCGGTCTGTGTCAGTCTTGCAGAGTAAGCCGCCCGGCCCTCCAACTCCGGTCATATGCAGTTTCCATTGATTTTAATCTTACGTGTTCGCCATTTGTGTATTTTCAATTCCAAGTATTTTTTTATTACTTTCTTTTTAAGGTCTTTAAATATTCAACGCGTTTTTAAGTGTTGACATTCATTTCTGGATTATTAAAGTCTTATCAGAGAAAAAACGACATTCCGGATGTGAACCCGACGGCCGCCGTGCGAGGGGGAGGGAGGATGTGGGGATGGGGGTGTAGGAGCGGCGGCGGCAGGTGGAGGACAGGTGAAGAGATGAAGATTGGTGCCGGGATAGGTGGATGGAGGGGGAAGGGAGAGGGGATGGCAAGATAAAAGGGTAGCTTCAGTCAGGGTGAGATAGGAGGAGAGGAAAAGTGAAGAAAGGTGTAGCAGTAGAGTATAAATATTGGAAAAGATTGTTAGAGGGTGGAGGGATAAACTTAGTATTGGAAAGGGAGGTGGAAGATGGGGAAGAATGAGTGGTGGAGGCAATGTGAAATGGGCCAATAGGTTTAAAAGGCAATGTGAGAAGGGCCAATAGGTTTAAAAGGCAATGTAAAAGAGACAGTAGGTTTAAAAGGCAATGTGAGAAGGGCCAATGGGTTTAAAAGGCAATGTAAAAGAGACAGTAGGTTTAAAAGGCAATGTGAAAAGGGCCAAAAGGTTTAAAAGGCAATGTAAAACAGACAGTAGGTTTAAAAGGCAACGTGAAAAGGGTAAGTAGATTTTAAAATAATGCGAAAGGGTCAGTGGGTTTTAAGACAATGTAAAAATGGTCAAATAAAAGGCAATGTGTAAATATCAGCAGGTTTACGGGAAAGTGAAAAGAGTCAGCACGTCAATAGGTTTTAACGTATACGGTGGAGGGTGGCGAGGGTGGACGGTAGGTGTGAGTGGGAGGGAAGTGGATGGCCAGTCGCGTGGTGGCAGGAGTGGAATGAAGAGGCGTGGAGAGCGTGGCGTGGAGTGGACCGTCTCCCAGCGCGGCGACCAATGCCATCAAAAGTCAACAGGTGATGCATTAATAAGCGCGGCAAGTGGCCCAACACGCACAAAAATAAACAGGACACACACACTCCCAGCATTGCAGAGTATCATTATTTGCACCGAATACCAACCGCTCATTACGTTAATCATTGAACACGTCTGCTGCGCCTTGAGACACAGAGAGAGAAAAAGAGAATAATTCGGTAAAGGATATTGGCTGCACTTTTTTTTTCCAAGTTTGCATCTAAAGAAAAAAAGGAAAGAAAATAAGCAAGTCGACGGAATATATATCGGAGAGAGCGAGAGTAGGCGAGAGAGAGAGAGAGAGAGAGAGAGAGAGACAGAGGGGGCCGTGTTGTCGGGTTTGCAAACACTTCCCAGGCTGCCGTGATCTATCGGTGTATCGGTGCGCCCACACGTATACAGAAGCGGTGTCGACCAAACCACGTCGAAGTGTGAGCATTGCAGTGGGTGTGTATACCGGTCTGGCGGGACACGCTCGGCTATTTTCTTCTATTAAAATCATATGTGGCGTTGAAAGGATGTAATAAGTCTCTCTCTCTCTCTCTCTCTCTCTCTCTCTCTCTCTCTCTCTCTCTCACAATTCTTTTTTCTTTTCTGTCATTTCTAACTGTCATCTGCCCGTCTGGTGTCCTGTCTGCCTCCTGCCTCGGCCCACCTTGCATGAATTTATCGTATTTCCTCTGTCGGGCACGGATGCAATATTAATCTAGGTCGGCCGTGTGTGGAGGGAGGGAGGGGGGGGGGGTTGTGTGTGTGTGTGTGTGTGTGTGTGTGTGTGTGTGTGTGTGTGTGTGCGCGCGATTTTCGAGACATAGTTGATCCGAGTTTCTTATAATGTATACAGATTAAGATAAATAAAGTATCCTTATTCCTTTAGGGTTGTTTTTCATTTTTATATCAATCTATTTATTGTATTTACTTTTATATTGTCTTCACAAAACGAAAATATATGTACGAAAAGATACTGACGTTTGGGACTAACAACACTCATGGCAGCACCTCAGTAGTCTTGTCAGGCGTAGTGAGGTTTTCAAATAGTTGGGAACTGTTTCGTGTCCATCAGTTCAGACGCGAGGGTCGTGCGCTTTGCATATAAACAAGATGTGGATCATGTGTCGTTCGGGGAAATAAATGCATTTGACAAAAAAACGTTATGGAATCCCACGTTTTCATGTGTCGGAAAAATGAAGTTATATAAAAAGGAAAAGTCTGTCTAGTAATGCTTCCGCTTAGCAAAGAATATGATTATTACTAATTCAGTAATTACTACATAAAATGCGAAAAAAAAAATCAAAGGATAGAAAACATCATAAAATGCACTGGTTCTAATGGCAGAGTCCATGTACAAAGAAGAAACGGATCAAAGAGTCCCTGCCTTCAACAACTATTTCAGTCTACCGCAGCGAAATGACAGCTGTACTTGGTAACGTGTCAAAGCACTTCACATTTTCTATTTCGCTCTATTTTCCTTAGTGGACTTTAAATATATATATATATCCATGAAGTGCAGATGTAACAATTTTAAATCTACCGGCGCCTGTTTTTCCCCGCAACCAGTCACACGGGCATCCCTTTCCAAGCGGAGGCGTGCGAATGGAAATAATAATACTTCACCGTGACATCACTTCAGCCCACACAGCACTAGCGGCAGCACCAGCGGCGGCCGGCAAGCGTGGCACTCAAACTAAAGTAAATTATAACTTCATATTGCACTACATGTTTACTCTGCATTTACTCTTAATTCACTGGTGCGCTTATAAACACACACACACACACACACACACACACACACACACACACACACACACACACACACACACACACACACACACACACACACACACACACACACACACACACACACACACACACACACTCACTCAACATATTAAAATCCACAAACACAGCCTCACCTCCCCACACCCAGACAATAATACGTCAATTTGACATGCGAACTTCATCGTTAACACACAGGTAACACCACCGCCATCACCATTAGCACAACGCACCACAATAACCCTCACCATCACCGCCACCACTGTCACCGCCACGGCCCCCACTCCCCTTGTTATGAAGCGGTGAATTAGTTGCTTTTTCCCCCAACGTGAATATTGTAAGTGAATGTTGTGGCTAACAGCGTATCAACAACTGCGCCAGCGATTCCATCTGCCTATGAGCTACAATACGCCGCTGCGGAGCCTCTCTCGCGGCGGCTGGTCTGCATGCACTCCTCCCCTGGCGATTACTGACCTCTGGGTTGTTACCGACGCCGACAGTGCTTTGGGAGACAATGTTTTGAGTATTCCTTGTAATCCCATCCACTTCCACCAACACCAACAACCAAACACAATATCAAACGCAGCAGCATCAACAACAACCTAAAAAAAAAAGAGCAAAATAAAACCCTACCACCATCAAAGCTACACACACACATACGGGTAACAACAAAGGAATCATAGCAAACAGTTTAATTCAAGTCGGCCTTTAAATCCACAGATGGAAAAACTTTTGTGGTAGGGTTCTGTCGAAGTGGAAAAGTTTCGCAGAACACCCTAATTAACCTTTCTGAGAGTGAGGGCGGGGGCAGGCATAAAAAGGCGAGGGTGAGGGAGAGATGGGAGCGGGGCGAGGCGGGGGTTAGGAGAGGGAGGAGGACACGGAGAAAGGGCAAGGAGGATAATGGTGATGAGGCAAAGAGGATGACGATGACAAGGCGAGCGAGAGAGAGTTACGATGAAGAGGGCAACAAGAGGATTACGATGATGAAGCAGACTAAGAAGGATGATGATAATGATGAAGCAGGATACAGAGGAAGATGGACAGTTCTATTTTAAGAGTTATTTGAAATTTGTTCGTGTATTCAGCCAAATAAATGTGACATGCATCTGTGATAAATTTAACAAGTCACATTGGCTGAGTCTGACGAGTTAAAATATATATAAAAAAATAATTATATGGGCAAAGAACATTACATTGATATTTTTTTACAATACTATGCATTCTAGTCTATTATATGTTCATCAATACCTGTAGTGTATGATGTTATATACTCGTACACATGGTAATGGTAATGGTAGTGACACAGGTAATGTTATATCAACGTTACAGAAATAGACGAACACACACTCACACACACGCACATGAGTCAGGAGTGGCCGTGCCGTGAGCCGTATGGTCCGCCCCAAACCTGGAGTCTTAGCTTGGCTCGTGAATATATAAGACGTCGTGCTAACTCTTACAGGGCGGGGGAGTCATGGAGTTGTGTGTGCTCCTCGTTGCATATTCCGATAACCGGTCGCTGTCCCGTGGCTCTCAAACCCGAGCACAAAGAGCCAAGCCATTGTTAATTGTTGCCCGGGAAACTATTATACAGCACAGGCTTTCATGGAGTTTTTTCCCTCGTTATATTCTCCGTCAATAGACCAAGTCAATGTGCCAACTCCCCCTCCATGCACCCCTCACCCCCTAAGCTCAAGGAATCAGGCTTTCATGGGCTTATAATTAGGTCTTCCTCGGCATTTTCAGTCAATAAAAGAAGCCTCGCTGTGTCACATCTGTCCGCCCTGAGCACAAGGATCCGTGTCACTTTGCTCCCCGACTCCGAGGCGACAAGGCTCCTCACTCTTCGGCCACGCACGTCATCTTTAACACGGACTCGACGTCAACACATTATTACGCTTATAAAGAAGAAATCTTCCCCCGCCATTTTACTCCCGATAACTCTTATTATCTTCTTCCAGGAAGTGAGGAGAATACTCGATCGCTAAAAAATTCTACCTTTTTTCTTGTTTATATTTTTATTTTTATCGCAGTCTTTTTCTCTAGTCGTTGTTTGCATCATCCCCTGTTACTTGGGTCACTATTTTCCTGTTATAAGAAGTACAGTCAGTTCTTACGCATGTATCAAGGCTATACTAAACGGGCTTATGTCTCTGTGATAAATATATACTTATGTTTCTGTTTCTCAGTGTCAATACGTCTGGTCATATATTGTTTCTGTACTTGTCTTTTTTGTGAATTTAACGAGGTAATCTCTCACTCACACACACACACACACACACACACACACACACACACACACACACACACACACACACACACACACACACACACCAGACGGTCACATCACCATCCTATCAATTACTGCCACGACCCCTTCCACTTAATCCTAACATCCCTTTAACACGCCACATTCTTTTAAGCCTCCGCGCCACACTAAATCCTTCACCACACCACACCACACCCAACCCGATCCTTGCCTCTTCCCCTTCTATTACCTTCCCTTCCCTTCCCTTCCCTTCCTTTCCATTCCTCATTCAACGACACCTCCTTGCATATACTCAAACATTACTACGCCAACTTCTCTCCCTTTTATTCCCTTCCTTTCCCTTCCCTTCACTTCACTTCACTTCACTTCACTTCACTTCCATCCCTCCTTCATCCCCACCTTCCTTGTACATCCACCAACCTTACTACACCTACACACCACACCCAACCCCTCCCTTATTCAATTCCCCTGCTCTCTCACTCCCTCTCTACACCTGCACGTAGCCTCCACACTCCAAGTTAGCGGCTCAACTCACGCGCAGCTCCAACTTTCAGCCTTGGAGGGAGATTGACAAAGTCGCCTCATAAGCTCTGGGCCCCAGCTACACAAGACCATTAGCGTGACTATAAACCAAAGACGCCTTCCTATATGCCGACCACCGCGCGTGTTACCGTACTTACACCTGCTACCGTATGACTGAAAGGATCTACTCATTACACTGTTGCAGGTATCACGTAACCTGGCGCAGAAGGTCTTTTAAGAATGGACACGAGGACTTGATATCATATTCGTCACTACATCTGTAATAATGGATGTACTTATAACACCTGTCGTCATAATACCCGTCGCTCACATCGGTAAAATGTAATAATCTAACCTGAACACCTAATTTATGACATCAAAAATCAGATTACTAAGTTATGGTCACAGTGTCTCGAGATTTATTAACTCAATCAGCTATACAGTGCTACCCTATAAGGAGACAACATCCATAACCATATCGTCAGTTCAGCTTGCACGAAGACCTGATAACTTACCCACCACCACCAACGTAACCAGAGTAGCAATGATGATTAAGCTAGTGACGGCTCAACCTGCCACTACCTAATTAACCACAGAAGTAACCGTAACCGTAACCATGGCAAGAATGGTTGAATTAAAAGGGAAAGTGCTCTTCCGAATAAGCAAATTCCCCGCAGTAGCAATGATGATTAAGCTTGTGACGGCTCAATCCGCCACTACCTAATTAACCACAGAAGTAACCGTAACCGTAACCATGGCAAGAATGGTTGAATTAAAAGGGAAAGTGCTCTTCCGAGTAAGCAAATTCCCCGCCAAGGCACACCGGCAGCTCCAGGAAAGAAGAGAAAGAGAAGGAAGGAACAGATGATAACACGCACAATTACGTTCCACACTGAGCGAACGAAAAGCGAACGGTAAGTCGGGAATTTATGAGTTATCTTTCGCGTAACTTCCACTCGGAGGCACGCATGTGGATCCTTGCCTCTCCCCGCACGTCCATCGGACATTCAGCAGGCAAACACAATCGCTGCGGGTTGCCTAAGCGAGGGAAAAAGTCAACAGATCAGAGCAAACACTGAACAAGAAGGAAAACTGTCCTTAGCCACAGACATGTAGAGAGAGCCTGTCGATATTTTCTTCGTTGTGTCTACTGGGAGGGAAGAATTAAGTGTGCTACTGACACTGAACAGCTGAAGTACAGCAAGGTGCCAGAAACTAATGAATACCAGAAAAAAAAATGTATAACGTTGTGCACTAATGAGAGTGTAAAAAGACTTTGAAGGTATACAAGTGCCTGGAGTCTGTTTGGCTTCTGCGTCCCGGCGGAGCAACGTTCAGCTCTCACTTTAAGGCAAAAACTCACGTTGACGGAGCGATGCCGTCACACACGCCAAACAAAGTATCTGAGCTTTGTTTTTATTTACATTTTTCCTCTCTAATTCACAAATGATGTTTGAACAAGTGTGAAAAAAATAAAATAAAAACAGAGTCGTCGTTAAAGGGCGAGAGAAGCGATAAACACTACATATAGCGTGCCACACCCGGGGGTGGGAGGGTCAAGGGGCCGCAGGGACGCCAATAAGCAGCCCGGCAGCCGTGCACGCCCCGGCGGTGCCTCCGGGGCGGAAAGCTTCGACGTGCAGAGGCTGGCCGGCGGTGCATGAACCGGTGCGCGGCGGACAGCACCTTTCTGTTGTGTAAGCGGTGAAACGTGTACAGCATCAGCGCGGCTCACTTCATAAAGACAAGCTGGACAGGCTGGCGTCACTGCCGCGAGTGTCGGTTCGGGGGTGGCTGCAGGAAGACACGCAGGGCAAAATGTCGACAGTTATAATATCCAGTTCAGTTGCATCACGCATACACTTGGCAATACAAACAAATCAAGTGTTGCAGAATATATAGGCGTAAAGAGGCTGCAAGAGACCAGTTGACTCCCGTAAATCTGTCACCATCTTTCGTCTCCATCCATGGATGTCTAAACATAATTGCTCGTTGTCTTTGAGCGTGACTGCTATGTCAGCCCACTCGTCCACTGCTATATTTGTGAAGCAATCCATGTTCTTGTGTTTACTAGACAGGAATTCTCACGACGGGCCTCGGGTGAAGTCAGGTGGCCTCTTCATAATATAATAAAGGGATCTTTTAGTTAATGTAAAATTAAAACACGAAATCCTTCCTTAATTTAAAGCCATCGCAGAGTGTCTTCATCGACATTTCTGCGGGGAAAATATATTGTGAAATGTGTCACTGTACACCACGAGTAGTGTATGTGTCAGCACTCTGTTGATGTTGGCGAAAACACATTGATTTGCGAGGCAGTCTTCCTAGCATATTATCGGGGACTTCAGTGTCTTCGAGGGTGGAAGGAGTGAAGGCAAACATAATATTGTTCACACCAGACGGCGCCGCCACACTGCAGTCCCCGAAGGACGTCTGTGAAATAAACAGCAGGGACGGCGCCTCGTGGCTGGGGTCCGTTCCCTACTGTGAGCGGCACAGTTTCTGGTTATAGATCCCTGCCTTATTTTGATTTATAAATGATCCATTGTTCCACAGCATAGTAACCTGAAAAACTTATGCAAGTCCTTCAGTTGACAAAAAATAAACTCAATTTCTCAAGTTTCGTGTGCTTGTTGTTCCTATATTCCGATCCTTCACTGGTATCTGAGATCACTTCCTCTGTCATGACACTGTTTTCCTGTTTTCCACCCCTGCTCTCCAGTCTGTCAACAGCTGTGGTTAGCTTTGATGTTGTAAAATGATCTGTTTATATTGCACTGTCTCCAGGTAAAAGGAATGTATGCAAAGTGTTGACCACACCAGCTGAAATTCGATTTCAGGGAGAGAGAGAGAGAGAGAGAGAGAGAGAGAGAGAGAGAGAGAGAGAGAATTATAATATACGGGTTGGTCCTTCCTCTAGGCCGTCAGAGGCTGTGGAGGAACATGGGTCGCCGGTGGGTGTCATAATGTAGCATTCCGTGCGCTTCCTTGGTTACTTCCCCTTCAGGAGAGGAGGGACGGCTTGCCCGAGGAGAGAGATTAAGAAAAAGGGAAGATTAACCGTGCAGAGCAGAATACCGATTAAGACGGCGTGGAATGAAACTATAGGGATATCCGTAGCTAAGGAAGGACATGGCGAAGGAAAGAGAGAAAAGTAAACCCATCTTATGACGCAAACTACAAGAATATGGGTGCCTAAAAATAGGGATGACGTAATACGAAATAAAAGAAAAACGTGAACCTTTAGGAAACTCGACTACCGTAACTTCGAATGAGAATCGCAAAGGAGAAAGAACATCGAAGTATCAAAATAGCGTGTGATGAAACCGCAAGAATACGGGTCTCGAAAAAAACAAAGGTATGAAATGATAGGGAAACCGGCTGACTTGGGTGCATGGAAATCTTATATCGACGTGACAACTTGAAAACAAAGGACAAAAAATAGTGCTTTGGGATTTACTATTATGAGCTGAAATTCGTCTGTGCTAAATGATAGGGAAACCGGCTGACTTGGGTGCATGGAAATCTTATATCGACGTGACAGCTTGAAAAAAAATAAAAAAAAAAAAAAAACTCTGGGATTCACTATTATGAGCTGAAATTCGTCTGTGCTAAATGATAGGGAAACCGGCTGACTTGGGTGCATGGAAATCTTATATCGACGTGACAGCTTGGAAAAAAAAAAAAAAACTCTGGGATTCACTATTATGAGCTGAAATTCGTCTGTGCTAAATGATAGGGAAACCGGCTGACTTGGGTGCATGGAAATCTTATATCGACGTGACAACTTGAAAACAAAGGACAAAAAATAATGCTTTGGGAGTAACTATTATGAGCTGAAACTGAATGTGCTAAACGAACCTGAAGCCACCTGAGCACCGAGACCACGAGGAGCCAAATCGTATGCCCTCAACTTTACCTTAACCATCCACCTCTCCTCTACCACATGTTGCCTACGATCCGCCGTCCTCCATCACGCCACTTAGGGCCAGTTTCACAGTTCCTCATGATGGGTTAGTAAGCTCCCAAACCAATACCAGAGCCTTCGAAGTTTCCTTGTATAGTGTCTACTGTTTATATTTAAGTTAATAAATTTGATGAAACTATACAGGAAAAGTCTTGTGTATTTAGTGTGGCATCGAAGACCTCACCATTTCGGATTGTATGGGATTCTATAGTTTGGTTCGGGCTGTTACGAAGACACTGTGTTGGACTGTGAAATCGGCTCTTAATCCCACACCACCACCACCACCACCACCACCACCAGAAGCAGTGACCTTGCCCTCCTAACCCTGATGATAACTTTTGAACTAAGATGAAGGTAAAAAAAAAAGAGATCCCTTCGTGTGGCTCTTTACTTTTGATATGTTTACTAAAAAGAGTGATTGAAAACGCCTACACACACACACACACACACACACACTCACACACACACACACACACACACACGATGGTTTAATTATCATTGGAGAGAGGAGGAGAAGGAGGAGGAGGAAGGGAGAGGAAGGAGGAGAGAGAAGGGGCGGGACTAATGGAGAGGGGGGAGGAAGGGAGCCGAGAGCGAGAGGCAGTAAAGGGCGTAAGTTACTAACTCTCCTTAGCATCATTCATATAGGACAGTGATTATTACTCTCTCTCTCTCTCTCTCTCTCTCTCTCTCTCTCTCTCTCTCTCTCTCCACGGTAATCATTTTCTTCCCTATTTCCAACCCTTTCCTTATCCTCATCATCCTCTCTCTCTCTCTCTCTCTCCACGGTAATCATTTTCTTCCCTATTTCCAACCCTTTCTTTATCTCATCCTACTATGTACTCTCTCTTTTCCGTTTTCTTTTTCTCTAATTCTAAATGGATTGTGTAAAGCCGTTAAGTCTCTAGTATTAGTAAGTGCGGTTATGTGTTGAAAAAGACGAAGTTAGTGAAGGATTTCTTGGTTTCTCTCTGTCTGTTAGGAAATAGAACCGCAGCTAGTGAAGGGTGAGGGTGGTGGGTGGGTCTCCCTCTGACTGGTTAGGTTTGTTTGAACGGAAGGAGGATTTTCTGGTGGCTTAATGTTCTTAGGGAAATGTTTAATTCTTATTCATATGGTTATTTAGGATATTGTGAACGACCGTGGCAAGGCTTTGAAGGTACGTTAAAAAGGTTGAAGATAAGGAATGTAGTAAGGCGGAATTTTACAGTCAGCACAGAATAAAAGAAATATGAATAAATGAAAAATCACTGTGTAGATTTACGCCTGCTTCAAAACTTCACCGAAAAATGTTCATATATTATTAAACAAAATTATTACATTCTATATAATTATGTGCCTGAAGGACGAGACGCTTAAAACACTCCAACATGTAATTAAGCGTGAATTACGATATTCCGCACAAAAAATTCCCGTGTAATAACAACAAACGGATGAAGAAAAAGCACGGGGGGCGAGATTCACCTCCTGAGTGTTATATTAAATGTGAGGCTGAGCAACGAGACCCCTGGGAGCCCTGCAGTGTGTGTGTGTGTGTGTGTGTGTGTGTGTGTGTGTGTGTGTGTGTTAGATCTTCCCGTGAAACACACACTAGTTTTAATATACCTTCACAAAGAGGAGTAAAAACACTGGCGAGAGAAGATTCAGTCCCGTGTTTCTGATTAAATATATGTCTGAGTAACGACGCCCGCGGGAACCCTTCGTAATTGTTGCCAGCGCGGAGCATTTACAAAACCTTGACGTGTACATAAGGAAAGAAAATTGGACTAAGATAAAGCAGAAAGTAGAAGAGCTCCACAACACCATAAACAGGAATAGGTAAGGGCAAGACATGTCATTGGCGTATGAGACTCATCGTGGAGGCATGGCAAAGACACATTAGGGCTGTCAACGCCAACAACGCAAGACAAAGTGACAATGTGAGCTCTTCTCTTTTCCCGTTGTAGTAAGACGAAAGGAGACAAGATTAATTCGCAGCACACTGGACTTGCATTGTGAAGGAGGGCTCGGGACCGAATAACTAGCTTTTTCCTCAGGTGCGTTAGGTCAAAATTATGTTGTATTAATGTAAGAAGCAAAATGCGTTCATGGTGCATCGAATTCACTGTAAAGAAGGATCAGGGTTAGCAAGCAGCGTCAGAAACACCAACACAGGATCGAATAATGTTATGAACTTCTTCCTCTCGTGCATTAGGTTAAATTTATGTTGCATTAATATATACAGCAAAATACGTTCTCAGTATATCGAACTCACTAAAGGAAGATCAAGGAATGTGATCATCGCCACCAATACCACCTGAAGCCAAAACATCAGTTATTTTCCCGGTTGCATAAGGTCAAATTTGTTGCAAGATGAGTTCACGGGATATTGAAGTCACTAAAGGAAGATCAAGGAGTGTGATCATCGCCACCAATACCACCTGAAGCCAAAACATCAGTTAGTTTCCCGGTTGCATAAGGTCAAATTTGTTGCAAGATGAGTTCACGGGATATTGAACTCACTAAAGGAAGCTCAGGGATTGCAACCCGCGCCAGGAACACCGCCTCAGGACCGCCTAACAACGTGAGCTTCTCCCTTCCAGCCAGATTCCCGCGTCCTGGATCCTCCCTGTTCCCCTAAGTCACAGCCACGTCGCTAATCTAGCTAATTATCACCTCCCTATATATCAGCGAGGAGCGAGGCGGCGGCCCGTGGGCGAGGCGAGGCACAGCGCCGCCGGCAGACTTACCTGGATTACTGTTCCCTTGTTAATGACCCCCACCTGCGCCCCACTGCTGAAGGGCGCTCAGGTGAAGACAAATTTTGACCCAAGTTGAATGGAGGTGTGTGTGTGTGTGTGTGTGTGTGTGTGTGTGTGTGTGTGTGTGTGTGTGTGTGTGTGTGTGTACCTTTTCAAATGTGTTTATTTTATTATCGCAGTGACGTAGGAGTATGTAAGAATAACCAGGTAGCGTTTCTGTGTGTGTGTGTGTGTGTGTGTGTGTGTGTGTGTGTGTGTGTGTGTGTGTGTGTGTGTGTGTGTGTGTGTGTGTGTGTGTGTGTGTGTGTGTGTGTGTGTGTGTGTGTGTGTGTGTGTTCCTTGATAATGGTAACAAAAGTTTACTCCATTCGGGACAGAGGAATGATCCGGATGATGATTGGTTATCTGATCCTTCCAATAAAGTAAACCACACCTGAGAACCACAAACTAAAAATAACAAGAGAAAATGGGAAAATGGAAGTACGAGGGAAAGAAAATGGGTTTGAGCAAGGAAAAGGAGACGAAAACTCGACTCGGCAGCAGCAGCAGTACGCGTCTCGATATCCATCATTAGCTAAGTCTACCTCTCCGTGGGCATCCTTGCAACCTGAAGAAAGGCAGCTGACGGCATAATCAAGAGGTGACTCCCCGAGAAGAGAAAGATGTATCGGTATTAACAAAAATGAACCCAAATATGATACAACACAAGGGTGGATAGAAGGTTCGCAGAGTAGACACAATGTTCGTAAGGTATTGATTTGTTCGTAGTAAGGCTTGTTGATGATTTTTTTTTTCCGTTCAGCTCTTCAATCGTATGCTTATGCTCACCACAGTGTCATCTGGCTCCGATAGTCTCCTTATGTATTACGTAGTTTCCCGTTCTAATTCCCATATTCCTTCAACTTAGCTTTTTTTCTGAATATTATAGATAACTTACGGTAGGCTTTTTTTTTATATCTATTAGACCTCCTTCTATTTAAGATTATGGACGCATTTAACAATACTATCACACTTTGAAGCGGAGGAACAGGAAGCGAAGAGAATGAATGACCTGAGAATAAAAGATAACAGAATGTGCAAAAGAGCGTAGGCGGGAGGAAGGAAGGAGGAGGAGGATGGCCGCGAGGGGAGGACGGAAGAGGAAAATGGAAGGAAAGCTCAAATATCACGTGAACATATAAAACACGGCAGAGTGGTTCCTGTTACCTGTATTGATCACGTTTTTCGTCATTAATTAAGCGGACACCTGAACTACGGCAGCCTGGAGGGGGGGGGGGGGGGGGAGCGACACACACACACACACACACAGACACACACACACACACACATCAGTAACAGGGCTCACGTACACACACTAGAGACAACTAAACTCACACTCACCATCGGCTCTGAGGACAATCCGCCGACCATGACCGCCGCAGATTTATCACCTCGATGCCCTTCCCCTCTTCCCCCTCCTTTTTGCCCCCCTCCCCCCTTCTTTCCCCTCTTTCTCGTTCTCCCTTTTCCCTCGTACTCTTACTCTTTACTTTATTTTTCCTCCTTTTCTTTCTCCTCCCTTCTTTCTCTTACTCTCTATTCCTCCTCTTTTTCTCTCCCTTTTCTGTTCATTCTTCATATCTGCAGTTAAATTCTTCACTATTTCCTTCGTTCTTTCCTTTCTTTCTCTATTACACTTACATTCAATTACATATCAGTACTCTAACCCCTTTTTTTCTCTCTCTTTCCGTCACCCGATCATCTGTTTCCCTCCCTCTCCTTTCCCTCACTTACCGTTTCTTCCTTTCCGTTCTCTCAACACAACCTCCTTCGTTTACATTCAATTACCTATCAATACTCTAATCCCTTTTTTTCTCTCTCTTTCCGTCACCCGATCATCTGTTTCCCTTCCTCCTCTTTCCCTCCCTCACCGTTTCTTCCACTCCGCCTCCTCAACACAACCTCCTTCGTCCCCCCTCGAAGATTCTCATTTTCTCTCGGTAAAAGAATATGACACGAGGTTTAGGTAACAAATGAGGGTCGTGTGAGGAAGCTGTATGGGGATAGTGGCGGGGAAGGGACGGGGAAGGGGAGGAAGATGGATGGGGAAGGGAGAGAGAGAAGGACGAGAGGGGTGGAAGGTAAAAGGGAGGAGGGAGAGGTGGGGAAAGATGAACGGGGGAGAGGGAAGGGAGGAAAGGAAAATGGGAAGAGGGTAGCGTAGAAGATGGAAAGGTGGCGTGAAGGAGAATGTTAGAGTTTGTGTGTGTGAGTGTGTGTGTGTGTGTGTGTGTGTGTGTGTGAGGAAATATTCAACTGGATCTCCTCTTAACTCTTCCTCTTCCTCCTCCTCCTCCTCCTCTTCTTCCTCCTCCTTGCTCTTCCTTCTCCCTTCCTTTTCATATCACCCGTCCTCCTCCTCCTCCTCCTCCTCCTAAGACTTGCCATTCCTTCTCTCACCTTACTCTTTATACTCCACCTCCTACTCCTCCTCTTCGAAACGGTTCATCTCCTTCAAAAATCGCACTAACTTTATTGCAAGAGGAGTGAAGTGAATGGTCCCACACGCAAGGACGTCGATCTGGGGTTATAAAATGCTCCACTGGCCACTGATATGTTTGAATAATTTGACTTATCACTAAAGCAGGTAGTCTCGTTATCAGCAAGCAGGTTTTATGTTGCCTACTCTTCCAGTTTTCCACGTTTCCTCCTACTCCTCTTCCTGTTCCTCCTCCTCTTAACCTCTCTCTTCCACTCTCTTCCATCCCACTTCTCTTTCCACTTTCCTATCTGAGACTTTTTCCAGTGCCTTATATTTTGCAATTATTTTTCCTACTCCTCTTCTTCCTCCGCCTCCTCCTCCTCCTCCATCACCAAAGGCCCCCAAGGAGTGAAAGATTCTGCAAGAGACAAGGAGGACTAAAAGATGGAGAAGAAGGAGAAGGAACAGGAGAAGGAGGAGAAGAACAAGAAGAACAAGACGAAGAAGGAGAAGATGCATGACTGAACCTGTATCTCCCAGCCCTCCTCCTCCTCCTCCTCCTCCTCCCGCTTACCTGAGTGATATGGCGTAAAGAGCGAGCCGAGTTGAAAAAGAGAGAGAGAGAGAGAGAGAGAGAGAGAGAGAGAGAGAGAGAGAACGCATTCCCCTCACGTCTCGGTCATGTATACTGTGAGAGAATGGTCTGGGGATAGGGGGAAGAGAGAGGGCAGAGAGA
Organism: Eriocheir sinensis; assembly: GCF_024679095.1. Classification (NCBI taxonomy): domain Eukaryota; kingdom Metazoa; phylum Arthropoda; class Malacostraca; order Decapoda; family Varunidae; genus Eriocheir; species Eriocheir sinensis. The sequence goes on along the minus strand of NC_066520.1, from coordinate 20,040,560 downwards.
GGGGAGAAAGAGAGGGGAAAAGTAGAAGAGGAAAGCGGGAAACAGGGGTAGATGTGGGTCAAAGGATAAGGAGGAGGAGGAGGAGGAGGAGGAGGAGGAGGAAAAGGTGGAGGAGAAGGAGATGAGAAAATAGGTAAAGAAGTGTGACGGTAAATATAAAAGTAGAGAAAATATATAAAAAAATGGAAAAAAGTAACGAGAGAGAGAGAGAGAGAGAGAGAGAGAGAGAGAGAGAGAGAGTAAAAAAAAGATGAGAAAACAAGAAGACGAGCAAGAACAACAACAAAAAGAAAACAAGATTAAGAAAAAAAAAAAACACCAGCAAATGAAGATAAAAAAGGAAAAAATAAAATGAGAAACTCGAGGAGAAAACGTGAAGGAAAAGTGTACGAAAGAGTGCAACAAAACGCGGCTGCTACAAAGGGCGCAGAAAAAGGCAAGGAATAAAAAAGGAGGAAAACTGAGTACGAGGACGGTGCATCGAAAGCAAAGCGGACAGTAATGTGGGGAAAGAAAAAATAAACAAGTTGAGGTAGAGAGAAAATGATGAGAGGAGGAAGGAAGCAAAGACGGCGAAGGAATAGACTTAGAAAAGGAAATAAAATTGTAAGTCACGAAAAGATAGAGACGATGATGGCGTTGGCGATAACATGCACCTCCCCCAAGCAAGGCGAGGCGCGGCCAGGAGGTGCAGCCAGAAGCAAACACGAGCACTGCAGGAAAAATACATAAATAACCCGGCAGACTCCTCTCCGCTGAACACTCAATAAGTCAAACGGATATGATGAAACGCTTTGAAAAGTACACTTCTGAGGTCAAATCAAAACACACCTAGTGATTACGAGTACGAGGCATCACCGTGCTGACACGTGACTCCCTGTCCACCTTAACCTGATCCCCCAGGGGTTGGCCATTAGAGTCAGTTGTGTTGCCTGCACAGCCACACGCCCCCCTGACCCACTAATATAGGGGAATTTGAGTGGGCGTTTTTCTCCAAACTCCTGTTTCGCCAGGTAAATTACCCAGAAATTAAAAGTGTGCCTTCAAGAGGGAGGCACCAGACGAGGGTGTCACGCCCACTCTCCCTCCGCCACCTGACGCACACCTCTCAAAGTAAATTTTAAATAAATAAATTTAGTAAATATTTATCTTTCTTAAGAAAATAAGAATTGTGCAATACAACTCACAAATTCAAGACGATCCGTCAACGATTGGCTGCGTATCCGCTCAACAATGAACATATAACAATTCTAAGAGTTCATGCATGGAAGAATGAACTCCATGACCAAAATAAAATGCATAAAAGCGTGAAACAGATGTCATAGCTCCCAGAAATTCAATTTACCACGTTTCACAAGCCTGTAGGTAAAAGGTTGGGGGTTAAAACTGTCCGAGGCCGCGGTGCTCTTACCCGTCATATTAGCCCTTGAGCCTGTGAGGGGAGACGAGCCATTACCCCGGGTCACAGGGCCGCTGAGAGACCCGGGTTACCACTTACCTTCCCCAGGTCCCCAACAGTCAATGAACACGTTTATCGCTGAGAGAGTTGTACTTCTTCACCACGACCCAAGTTAAGTGTTCAAATATTTTCCTCTGAGGTTGGAACGAGTCCTGAAGCAAACCAAATGTGAACTAGAAATGAACAAGTGAGAAGCTATTCCTTCTAATACGCCTGCCCCACGATGCTTCCCTGACATCCAGACCCCTGACATCACTTCCAACTAACTGAATGGGATTCCTCTTTGTTTTATTACACGGTATAAAAATAGATAAGTTCAGGCTACACACACTGTACTGACCATTGTTTTCCGGCTGAAGTGTGACGAGAATGCTGGAGAGGCTGAGGACGGACGGAAATAGATATGTGGAGCGATAGGAATGTGGGCGGCGAGGCAGTGCAGTGAAAGGGTTAAAGAAGTTTTGTTTTCCCTCTGTGCCATGACCAACGCGCCGGCCTTCTGTATAATCCACTAGCTCATCGCCCTCACGCCCCCTCACCTGCAGCTTTCCTCAGTCATGTGCCGCTGCTTTCATGACAGGAAAAACAATCCTGTTGGGCATTACGAAATCTGAAAAAGCAAGAAAACACACGGTTAGGAAAAACACGTGGCATCACTGTGCATTCTCTCAAGTTTTATCAAGTCGGCAAAGGCCCTGGATACGTTGCATATTAGCCTCAATAACATATTTGTACTACACTCAATATATGAATCAATGTAAACTTTTCACGTAAAGAATACATACACTTACATGGTATTATGGTGCCCGAGAAGCAGCCGAAGGTACCGTTGTGACGAGATGAAAGGGAGTGTGAGCGGTGCAGGTGGACTCAGGGCTCCGGTAGCTGCCAAAATAACGCGCCGAAGACCGAAAACGATAATGCGTAAAATTTAATACTCACGAAGTTGTCACGTTGCGGGCGCCGGGCGAGGGAGACATCTGTACGGGGAAGAAGAAAGAACAGGATTAGTGACTGAGCGAATTAAATGAATGAATGAATGAAGGAAGGAAGGAAGGAAGGAAGGAAGGAAGGAAAGAAGGAAAGAAGGAAGGAAGGAAGGAAAGAAGAAAGGAATTACTCTATCCTTCTCAATTCTGTTTTTCCTTCTACCTCTATTTTTTGTCCCATTTCTCCTTCCTTTCTTTCTTTATCAGTTATTTTCCACGTTTTTCTTCAATTTCTTGCTCCTTAAACGCCTCTATTTTTCTTTTTTTTTCTCCTTATTGTATTTCAGGCTTTTCTTTTATAGTTTCTTTCCCTTCGTAACCTCTCTATTTTCCTCTCCACCTCTTTATTGTAATTCGCATTTTCCATCCTGTTCTCTTTTCCTTTCTTCCCCTCTTCGTTCCCTTCTTTCCCTTTTCTTTTCTATTATTTTCCTTTGTTTCTTCTATTCTCCTTTCCATCTCCTTATTGCAGTTCGTATTCTTCTTTCTAATTTTCTTCCCCTTTCTTCCTCCCCTCGTCCCCTTCTTTCCCTGCCCCCCGCCTCTCCTTCGCTCCTTTCTCCATCAGTAATTTCCCAGCTTTCCTTTCTTTTCTTCCTCGATAAACACCACTATGTATTTTTTTTCCCTCCTTATCGTGTTTCCGGCTTCTCTTTCCTGTTTTCTTTTCCTTTCTTTCCTCCCTTCTTCGTTCATTTCTTTCCCTTTTCTTTTCTTTTCCTTCGTTACCTCTATTCTCCTTTCCATCTCCTTATCGTAAGTCGCATTTTTCTCTCTTGTTCTCTCTTTCCCCTTCTTTCCTCCCCTCGTCCCCTTCTTTCCCTGCTCACGCCTCTCCTTCGCTCCTTTCTCCATCAGTAGTTTCCCAGCTTTCCTTTCTTTTCTTCCTCCATAAACACCACTATGTATTTTTATTTTTATTTTCCCTCCTTATCGTATTTCCGGCTTCTCTTTCCTGTTTTCTTTCCCTTTCTTCCTCCTCTCTTCTCTCCCTTCTTTCCCTTTTCTTTTCTTTTCTTTTCTTTTTCCTTCGTTACGTCTATTCTCCTTTTCACCTCCTTATCGTAAGTCGTATTTTTCTTTCTTGTTCTCCTTTCTCTTCTTTCCTCCCCTCGTTCCCTTCTTTCCCTGCTCTCCACCTCGTCCACCCTCCTCTCCACGTCTTAATTCTAATCCCTGTCTCCATAACTATAAGCCGTCTACACAAGCTCCCTGACCCCTCCTCTCTCTCTTCCCACCGGCGTGTGCACCTACAATGATGATGATGATGATGATGATGATGGTGGTAATAAAGATGGCACGCAGAAAAATCTAGCATGGACTAACTTGATTTTATTTGTATGTTTCCTTATTGGTATATTTACTGATCTGTTTATTTTTTTATATATATATACACCAGATTCATAATAAAATGTGCGTGTGTGTGCGTGTGTGCGTGAAAGAGAGGGGGGAGAAAAAAGAATACATAAATAAACAAAAAAAATAGTTATATGACAACAGAAAAAAATAAATAAAAAGTGTTGCCAGTTCCCATGCACACAACACCGCATACACACACAAAACCTCCTCTTCCTAAATATAATAAACACAGTAAGCGAACACTTTACTCTAGGACCTTATGCAAGCGGCTGAATTAATACTATACTTCCTTCCTTCTGGAGTACGCGCGAGAACAAAGCTGCATTTTAATTGTTGTTTATGTCACTCGGGAGCCCTTATGCGAGGCTGTCACGCTATCCTCGGCTGCAACCACCACACAACCACATTAGCAATTCAAGTGAGCGTACCACCAACAACCGGCGTCTCTTGTATATTCATTTTCAGCGCGATTCAAAGCTACACGACTCTTGGGTTTTATATACTTGTTATCTTTTACTGTTGTCGTCATTCGTGGTGGTGGTGGTCGTAGTAGTAGTAGCGGTGACGGTGATAGTAGTAGTAGTAGTAGTAGTAGTAGTAGTAGTAGTCGCTGTTGTGTAGTGCTTGAATATCCTTTTGTTTGTTTGTTTGTGTTTTTGAGTTCCTGTTGTTGTTGTTGTCGTGGGTCCAAACTAAACATTCTTCTCAATATTTAAAGCCAACAAAAATATCCTATAGTATTTGTCGACAGAGTTATTGCTGTTGCTGGTGTTAATATTACCACTTTTGTTATTCCTGCTGCAGTTGTTATCATTGTTCCGGTTATCGTTTTTTTTTTGTTATTGTATTCGCTGTTGTTAGTGATGATGATACTGTTGCTGCTGTTGGCTCGTTATTGTTGTTGCTGTCGTTATTGCTGTTGTTCTTGATGTTCCCGTTGTTGCTGTTGTGTCTAGTCTTGCAGGACCAACGGGCGCTGCGTCAGATAGTTCTCAGGAATGGCGTGTGTGCCGGATGACTTTCTTCTTTACTAGTGTTATCATGTGTTTTTTTTCTCGCCTTTCATCTTTCTCCCTTTCTTTCTTCCTCCTTACTTTTCCTTCTATCCCTTCCTTAATTCTTGCGGTCTTTTTCCTTACTTATTCTTCCATTCTTTCTCTCTTTGCTTCTCTATCTTTCTTCTTTCTTGTTACTGTCTGCCTGTCTGTCTGCATTTCCGTCACTTTAATGTGCATCTGCGTGTCTGTTTGTCTCTCTCAGTAATTGTCCGCCTGTCTTTGTCTGTATCTGTGTTAGTCGGTCAGTCTACGGCCGTCAATATTTCTCTCATAATGCTCTTCTGTTTCCCCGGAATATGCGTGTTGCCAAGTGTTAGGGGGAACTTAACTCATTACTCCTCTATCGTTACTCACACTTGCGTTTTTAATATTCGCTTTTTTTATGAATATTCGACAGTTAGGGGGAACTTAACTCATTACCCATCTATTGTTACTCATACTTACGTTGTTAATATTCGCTTTTTTTATGAATATTCGACGCTTTAGAGGCCCGCCGTGTCGTGTTACTGCGTAGGGGAGCCCTGCGTTATATCAGCAAAAAGCGGTGTTATGGCCCCTGTACACGGCTTACGGCTGCTTAGTCAGACTTCATATCGCCGCCCCCCGTTGTGCCGGCCGTGGGGAGGCAGCCGTTCACCGCCCCTTGTTATCGCGTCCCACCACCTCACAAGACGGCTCGGTGAGGGCGAAGATCCATATTTTTACACGCATCGGACTTCCATTGCTATTAAGACCAAGGCCCCTGGAAGATTAACCGGGTTCTCATCGGTCAGTTTTCCAGTTCAAGGTGCAGAAGTCGGGTAAAACTATCACTAGGGTCACAAAACAGTCAATGAAAACCACAGCTACTTCCACGAGAGGCTTGGGCGTACTGAGGAGTGGATACGGTTTAAAAGAGAAGATTAACCGGGTTCTTACGGGTCAGTTTTCCCAGTTCAAGGTGCAGAAGTCGGGTATAACTATCACTAGTGTCACAAAACAGTCCGTGAAAACCCTCTAGCTACTTCCACGAGAGGCTTGGGCGTACTGAGGTGAGGATACGGTTTAAAATTAAGGGCCTAAGGGTTGAGGTAAGGTTGTGCAGCGCCTATATTCCCAAAACGATCTTAAATGACCCCTCTGAACACCCCCCTCACTTACCCCTCTCCACCAGTTCCCTTCGCCCCTCACATCACCGGTTCATCACCACACGTACAGCTCCCCCGAAAAGAATATCAACAGTTTTATATGCGATGGAATGGAGAATAAGCGGATATGAAAGAGAATGATCGTTGTTAACTATACACGACGCATTGTTAAGACCTTTTCAGATAACGTTCTTCATGGTGGATTTGCTCTCTTTTTATTACAGTAAAGGAAACAGCTCGGAGGCAATAAACAATGGAACAATATAGAAAACCCCGCTAATGGCTTCTCCTACCAAAGCAAACAGAAGTGGCCATAAGAGAAGTCAATTTCGGATGGAGATTTCGGATTCGGATGGAGATGGGATTTTTTGGTTAACTGTACAGGAAATAAACGTGGGGTCCAGGGCCTCACATCACTGATCCACGACTACAGGTACAGGGAGTAAAGGCGGGGTCACAGGCCTACTGGAACGCGGCTGCTGTGATCATCTCCTCTTCCTTGTCTTGGCGGGGCAACGCAACGCATCGTCCCGCCTGCCAATTACCTTCACTTCATTCACCGTCCAGCCGTGAGAGGGAGAAGGGACGTGTGTGTGTGTGTGTGTGTGTGTGTGTGTGTGTGTGTGTGTGTGTGTGTGTGTGTGTGTGTCTGCTGCATGTGTTGGGACTTCTGACTCAGGCCACGCTGGGTCAGCAAATCAACCGAGCAGCCCCCCCCCCCCCCCCACACACACACACACACCAACGACACATTCCCGCCTCACATACAACAAAAAAAAACGCCACAAAACGAACACTATAATTCTGATGTATGAAAAATAGAATTGATAAAATCTATTACAGAGCAATTTCCCTTTTCCAGGCTTTGGCAGGTAGGCGGCGAATTGACTGGTAAGTGGCAGCTTCCCCTCTCACGCTGCGTCCCCTCTGACGGGCCTGACTGAGGGGTGTCTGCGGCGCGACACTGATTTAAGAGTTTGCGGGGAGCGCGTGGTGTCACTCCATGGCGGCAGGGAGACGGACGAGGAACTGCAGAGCTCTGGCTGCTGCAGGCACGCCAAGAGATGTATTTCTAACTTGGGGACGACTGACAGATAAACGCAGACAGATATAGACAGAGAGACAGACAGATAGGTTACTTGAGGACTGCTGAAAGACAAACGCAGACAGCAACAAAGACAGACAGAGACAGACAGAAAGATTGTATACTTGGGGGCTACTGAGTGATAAACATAGACAGCAACAGAGACAGACAGAGAGACAGAAATATAGCTTACTTGAGGACGGCTGACAGACAAACGCAGACAGCTCCAGACAGTCAGAAAGTTAGGTTACTTGAGAACTGCTGACAGACAAACGCAGACAGCAAAAAGCAAGAGAGAGAGACAGAGACAGACAGAAAGATGGAGACACAAACATACAGAACCAGTCGATTTTTTTATTTTTTTATTTACACAATCTCGAAACTATTCCCGTGCATTCGAGTGTATGTGCAGTGGGCGAAGGGAGCCTCACACACACACACACACACACACACACACACACACACACACACACACACACATACACACGGTTAAAAAAAGAGAGAGGGAGGGAGCGGCCGAGGAAGCTGGCGTGTGAAGGACCAATCATCCCTCACACTCAGTCAATAATCGTCCAATTTGTGGAGTGGCTGCCGGTTGCTCCTGTTGCAGTGGGGGACGATGCAGCGGAGGAGGAGGACGAGGAAGACGAGGGTGACGATGCAGGCGGGGGAGTGACGAGAACGAGAAGGATAGGGAGGAGGAGGAGGACGAGCAGGGAAACGAGGACGAGGAGGAAGAGAACGACGAGGAAGATGAAGATGAGGAGGAGGAGGAGGAGAAAAAAGGAAAGAAATGACTACGAAGATGATAACTAGAATGACGAGAAGGTGGAGGAAAGAACAGAAGAAGAAGTAGAAGGACAAAGATGGCAGAGAAGAGAACGAAGATAAGGCCAAGTAAGAGGATGAAAAGGAGGAAGATAAAACGGGAGGTGAGGAGAAAGAGCAGAAGTAAACAAACGAGGATAGCGAAGAAGACAACGAACAGAAGACCAAGAAACAGAATGAAGAGGAGAAAGATAAAACGTGAGGTTGAAAGAAACAACAAACAAACTTGATAACAGGCACTCCTCTTACAAGAAGATAAAGGAGATAGGTGTTCATGGACGCGAGAATACCGTTGTACATACTTAAGTTACATCGAATTCATGCACTTCGGTCGATTCACAGGCATATGAGGTTAACTTTGCTCAGTGGGTGCCAACTAAATAGAAGAGGGAGGAGATCAGTTGACTAATATATCGGCATTTCATTGTTAACTTTACCTGGAACTTTTACACAAGCGAACAATATCTTAAGTTTGAAATCTAACACATGGGACACACACTCATGCACACTCATACTCACACTCACACACACACTCAACCATCACCACTACACACACACGCACACACTCTTACAGTATATAAAGAAAGATCGTGAAAAAAGTACACCAGATTCATTTCACGCATATAAGACCAGACCAACAGACCAGTAGACAAACATCTCGATCAAACAGACAAACTACTAAGCCTTCAAATAATTTCTTTACGCCTCGCAATGGACCCTTATTTTGTTGAGTCATAACTTCGTCAGAAAGTTAAATTATTAGCGGAAAAAATCAATACGCATGTAAACTTATGCTACGAAGACCTGTTGCTGCATGAGAGAGAGAGAGAGAGAGAGAGAGAGAGAGAGAGAGAGAGAGAGAGAGAGAGAGAGAGAGAGAGAGAGAGAATGTGGGAACGTGACGTGACATGTGGAGACGCGAAGCCACTGAGTAAGTTGTTAGGTAAGAAAGTGCCTGATATTGTAAAAGGAAACACACACACACACACACACACACACACACACACTAACACACACACACACACACACACACACACACACACTGAGGCACCAAGTCAGCCGCGTGTTGGAGGATTTGCTAACTTTGCTTCAAACTTGCAATCGTCTGCTTCCCAGCTTCCCGAGCCCAGACTTCTTACTCCCGCGTTCTGATACAGCGAGGACGAGTTGAAAATAGATGAATAAGATCGGGACACAAAAAGATATTGGTTTTGAGCTCCATGAATGCGCTCTTCTTGCATTCTTATCACACTTCACTCTATCCTACGCTCAAATAACATGAACTACTTAATATGCAGCCTAGTCTTTATGCTGCTATACCTATCGGGACACAAAAAGATATTGGTTTTGAGCTCCATGAATGCGCTCTTCTTGCATTCTTATCACACTTCACTCTATCCTACGCTTAAATAACATGAACTACTTAATATGCAACCTAGTCTTTATGCTGCTATACCTAAGGCCCCTCACCGCTCCCCCTCACTGTTCATACTGATCCCTGTAGATATTGATTTTTTTTTTTTTTTTTTACATCAAAGGAGTCAGGTCAAGGGCATAAAAATAAGGTAAGAAATGTTAAAAAAAAGCCCGCTACTCAAACTACCGCTTAAGCACCGTAAGTTCCGTATATTGCACTAAGATAAAAGCAATACATCCATTCTTGATAATACAGAATGGCTGACACCTGAGTACATTTGGCGATGCGTAAGAAGTTAAAACGCCAGTGTTATGGAGTTATTCAGATATGTTTCTCATCGTCAGTCACATGAGTAACTTTACAACGCACTCTAAAACTATTCACAACTTTGGGTTTAACATTAAAAAAATCAGTGTCCCATGTTTGCCTTCAGGGAGAATCGAACTCCCGGCCTCTGGTTTACTAGACCAGCGCTCTAACCACTGAGCTATGAAGGCTTGGTGTGAAGAGACGTTCGAGAGGTTGTTTTGAGGCTGATGGTGGCGTGTGTAGATACATATATAATTGGTCATGCAGGCAGACAGACAGACAGACAGAAAGACCGAGACACACACTCACACACACACACACACACACACACACACACACACACACACACACACACACACACACACACAGACAGGCAATCAAAAGGAGGGAAAACACGCACTCAAAACTGTACCCACGCAAAGAGAGGAAAATACGAACCGGAAAGAAAACAAAGCGATGCAAAACAGACATAAAGAAACAAGGGGAAAAAACTGAGCCGAGAAGCAGACCAACGAGAGAGAGAGAGAGAGAGAGAGAGAGAGAGAGAGAGAGAGAGAGAGAGAGAGAATAATAAAAATAACAATAACAATCATCTGAATATCCCAAAGAGGTGGAAAAGGGAAGGAAAGGGAGGTAATAGTACTGAAAGGAGTATGCGAGGGTGTAGGAGCTTAGGGAGGAGGGGAAGGATACTGTTAAATAAGGAGGGAGAGGTATGTGGATGACCGACAACGTGGGGAGAGGGAAAAACGAAGGAGAAAGGATTTAGGAAGGAAAGAAGGAAGGGAGATTTGAAGGAGGCATGGAGGCGATGGGATGACAAGGAGGAAGAAGCGGAGATAAGAAGAATGAGAGACAGAGGAAAGGTATATGAAGAAGGAAAGGAAAGGTGTGAAAGGAGAAGGAGAAAAAGGAAGAAAGGAGGATAGGAAAAAGGATAGATGTGTGGAAGGAAAATAAAGGTGCAGAATAGGAGGATAAGGAGGAAAAAGAAGAAGAATAGGAGATAGGAAGAAGGATAGACGGAGGAAAGGGATGTGAAGAAGGAAAGGAAAGGTGCAGAATACGAGGAGGAGGAGGAGGAGGAGGAGGAGGAGGAGGAGATAAGAAAAAGAACAGACGAAGGAAAGGGATGTGTGGAAGGAAAGGAAAGGAAAGGTGTGGAGGAGGAGGAGGGGGAGGAAGAGGAGGAGGAGGAAGAGGAGGAGGAGCAGAGGCCAGCCGGACAAACGCGTGACACTGGCATCGAAGTCAATCTCCAATCCGATTAGAAGGTCTGATCCTCTTATTGGGAGAGTGTCTTGGCAGCTGTTTCTCTCTCTCTCTCTCTCTCTCTCTCTCTCTCTCTCTCTCTCTCTCTCTCTCTCTCTCTCTCTCTCTGTTTTTGTTTACTTTTCCCGGCATCAAAGGCTCTTCCCACGCACCGCCATCCACTCTCTCCTTCATCCTCGATCGCTTCCGCCCCCTTCCATTCACTCTTCATTTGCCTCCGATGAAAATACATGTTCTTTCCAGACTCTTACCTCGCATCCCTCGCTCTATTCTCTCCTTTACTAAACCTCTCCTCCGTCATACGCGAATCTTCATCCTCCTCCTCCTCCTCTTCTTTCTTGCATATATCTCCCTCTATTGCCTAACTCTCTCTCTCTCTCTCTCTCTCTCTCTCTCTCTCTCTCTCTCTGCCCATTTACCTATACCGCACACTTTCTTGCCTCTCTCTCCTTCTACTTTTCCTTATACCTGTTGCTGTGTTTTTTTTTTCATCTCCTGCCCTTTTTTCACCTTTTCTTTGCTGCATATATATTCCTTCTTAATTCTCTTTTTCTATCTCTTTTTCCTCTTCTCTGCTCCTCTTATCCATTCCCCTCTCTTTTTTCTTCCTCTTATGTCTTCTTCTTCATCCCCTTCCCTCTTCCCATGATCACTTCCTCCTCTCCTTTTCCCCTCATTCATCCCCCATTTTCTCCCTCATTTCTTTTTCTCCATCTCTATCCCTCTCTCCCATCATCATATCCTTCTCGCATCCATCTCCTTTTTTTTCTCCATATCTCCATCTTTCCCTCGTTCTCCTTCCCGCTCACCTGTCCACTGATGACTCACCTTATACCCGGCCTCACCTGAACCTTCCGCGCACTCGAGTGTTAGCATAAACTCCCCTTCACCTTAATTAGCCCCCACCTACGCCTCGCCTGAAATTAGCCCTGCCTGATGTAGCGCTTAAGACGGCAGGGGGGCGGGTTTGAGCTAAGTGAGCCGACGCGGAATGGGGTTAAGTTAGGTTGTTTTTCTCGCCTTGGGGGTAGTTTGCCGGAAAAATATCCCCAGGCATTACCACCGTGGCGGACCGCTTTATCCCCGGGGCTCGTCGGCGGCTTCCCGATATTGCCGTAAATCCCACCCCGTTGGCATTCCCATTTTACTGGAAAACCTCAATGGATATGTGAAGGAACTCGCGGCATAAAGGTGCGGAGACGAGAGTGTGAAAACGCTTGCTGAGGCGCGGGCTGAGTCTTCCTTCTTCTGGATGGGCACAAGAGGAGAGAGGGAGGGACAGGAAGCGAGAGAAGACGAGGAGATCCCAAGCAGATTTCTCCTTCTCTTCCTCCTTATTCTTCTATTCTCCCTTCCTCTCCTCCTCCTCCTGGATGGGCACAAGAGGAAGGAAGGAGGGAAGGAGGGATGGAGGGACAGGAAGCGAGAGAAGACGAGATCCCAAGCAGATTTCTCCTTCTCATTCTTCTATTCTCCCTTTCTTTCCTCCTCCTCCTCCTCCTCCTCTTCCTCCTGGTTGGGGATGGAAGGAAGGAGCGAGGCGTGAGGAGGGGAACGCCAGATCCCTTCCCTTCACCCTTCTCCTTCCCTGTTCCTCCTGGTGCTCCTCTTTCTTCCTTCCTTCATCCCCTTCCCTCCTTTCCGCTCTCGTTATTCTCTGTCCTCTCTTCCATCCTCTCCCCTCCCTTTCTCATATGTTTCTCTCTCTCTCCCTCTCTCTCAGTCCCACTTATGTTCACCTTAACACGTTCATTGGCTTACGTTCTTGTCTTCCCGTCGTTCTTTTGTCTTTCCTGATACACGTTCCTCCCTCCTTCCTACCTTCCCTCCCTCCCTCCCCTCTAAATCCCTCCTGCCTACCCTCCTTCCTCTCTCTTTCTGGTCCTTTCCCTTTCTGATAGGTTACGTGAACCTTACCAAGATGTATGACACTGAAATTAATAAGTGACTGAATGATAATAAATGCAAGAAACATACAGAAAAAGCAACCAAATAATGATAAAAATGATGATTATGATTCTGCTGATGATAATTGCAGCAGTAAGGGAGGAGAGGAAAATTAGGTCAGTGTGTTTTGCGAAATGTCGACGCGCGCGAAAAACGAAAAAAAAATTATATACATACTAAGTTTCTGGGAACCTGTACGAGAAATTAAATATGAAAATACGTGTGTTGGGAGGGAAGGGAGGGATGGGAGAGGAGGGGAAGGGAGGGGAAAAGAGGGGAGAGGAGAGGATGGAGGGTGAGGAGAAGGAAGGGGAGAGAAGAGGAGGAGGGAGGAAGGGAGGAGAGACAAGAGGAGAGGAGAGGAGATGGGATGGAGGGGACGGTGAGGAAAGGGAAGGGAAAGGGATGGAAGGGGAGGAGAGGGGAAGAGGAGGGGAGGGGAAAGGAGGGGAGAGGAGGAAAGGAGAGAGAAAGCGATGAAGGGAGAGGGGAGGGGAAGAGAAGGGGTGGGGAAAGTAGGGGAGGGGAAGAGAGAGGGTGGGGAAAGGAGTGGAAGGGAGAGGAGAGGATAGGAAGGGAGGGAAGGGGAGGGGAATTTCAGGAGAGGAGAGGAGCAGAAGTTCGCACCTGGAAGGATAAATCTTGGTATGTAATTAACCCACGTAACAAAAAAAAGCAGAAAAAAATAAAGAGAAAAAACACAATGATGAAGTGGTATACACGATATTAACGACGGAAATAAAAATAAAAGTTGCAATGAAGAGCACACACAAAAAAAAAAAAAATACGTTTGATTAATGAATGACCCCCTCAGAAAAACATTTACGTGAGTGCTCTGCGGGAAAAAAAACTCAAACATACAGGAAAAGAAATTAAGAAACTGCAAGGTGGCCCACATTACACACACACCAGACGATGCACACACGAACACACTCACACAGATAGATAGATAGCATGATGGATTATTAGATGGATATTGAAGGAGGAAAGGATGGAAGTAGGGATAGGTAAGAACGAACAGAGGTAGGACGGATGCAAAGAATTAATAAGGAAGAGAAGCAACGAAGGAAAGGAGGAAAAAAGAAAGAAAGAGAGAAAGGAAAGAAAGAAAAAGAAAGAAAGAAAGAAAGGAAGGAGGGGAACACAGAACGAGAAAAGATATGAAGAACGAAGGAAGGAAGGATGAAAAGATTAAAGAAAGGAAAGATGGAAAAAAAGAAAAGAAAGCTAGCAAACAAAGAAACAGGAAAAAAGAAAAAGAAACAAAGAAAACAAGGAAGGAAAGAAGGGAGCACGAAACGAAGAAGAAGAAAGACACGAGGAGAAAGGAAAGAAAATAATACAATAAAAAAGAGGAGAGCAAGGTCTCGACCCCGCGCCAGACGAGCAAAAAGTTCGCCGTGGAGAAAAACAAAATCGTGAACATGACAGAAGCGAGAGCAGGTATTAATTAGGGCAGGTGAGGCGGGGGTCAGGTGTGTCTGCAGGGAAGACGGACACTCCTTATTAGGTTATAAAAGTGTATTATGAACGTGAAAGGTAAGATTGAAAGGGAGAGAGTCATGTATACGGTGATATTTTGTGAGGGGAGGGAGGGGGGTGGTTATGTGTGTGTGTGTGTGTGTGTGTGTGTGTGTGTGTGTGTGTGTGAGAGAGAGAGAGAGAGAGAGAGAGAGAGTTTTGCGCCCTCAGAATTAACTCTTTTTACAGGGATCGCTTTGCTGATGGAGTTTCAAGGCTATTACCTAAAAACCACCACCATCACCACCATTACCACCATTACCAATACCATCACAGTAACACCGTAACGTTAAAGATGATTGGTGATGATAATGATGATGGTGATGATAATGGGGGATACAATTTTTCATACACCTTCATCTTTCCTGTTCTCTTGTGTTCTTTTTCCTCCTCCTTGTCACGTTAGTCAGAGGTTGTTTTCCTCACACCCAACCAGCCTTTTCTTGGGTCTGTCCTCATTTCCTTCTTCCTCCTGCAGCCTTTCTTTGTTTTTTCCTCCTTTCCTCCTTCCTCCTCCTTTCTTTTGGTCTTTCCTCCTTCCCTCCTTCCTCCTTTCCTTCTATTTACTCTTCCCGCTCCCCGATTCTTTTTCCCTTTTCACTTTCATTCCGACTCTACCTTCCCTGTTTCCTTCCTGTCTTCCGTTTTCTTCAGTCTGATCTATTTTTCTCGCTCTCACTAATCTTACTCATCTCTTTTTCTTTTCTCTTCTCTTCCTCTTTGTTCTGCATGTCAACAATTCTCACCCATTCGTTCCCTTCCCTTCATCATCTCCTTCCTCCCTTCCCTCCATGCTTTACTCCTTGCTGTCCTTCTTGGGTTTTCGTTTTCTCCAAGACATCCCTTCTCACACCTT
Organism: Eriocheir sinensis; assembly: GCF_024679095.1. Lineage (NCBI taxonomy): Eukaryota > Metazoa > Arthropoda > Malacostraca > Decapoda > Varunidae > Eriocheir > Eriocheir sinensis. Next base: position 20,025,334 of record NC_066520.1, on the reverse strand, counting down.
CCATTCTCATTCCCATTCCGTTCCTGATTCCTTGCTTTGCCTCCTCATTCTTCTCCTGTTCCTCCTTCTCCATTATTTACTCCTTGTTATCCTTCTTGGGTTTTCGTTTCCTCCAAGACATCCCTTCCCTCCCCTCCCATTTTCCTCCCCATTCTCTTCCTGATATCTTGCTTCGCCTCTTCCTCTGATTTATCTCCCCCTCTTCCCTCTTCCCTTTCATCCTTTACTCCTTGCTATCCTTCTTGGTCTTTCTTTCTCTCCAAAACATACCTTCTCACACCTTCCATTCTCCTTTCCAATCCCTTCCTGATGTCTTGCTTTGCCTCTTCCTCTGCCTTTCCTCCTCCTCCTCCTCCTCCTCGTGGCGCGTCGGTTCCAGGACACGTCTCCCCCGCGGCGTCGTTAACAGGCCTCAGGTGGGTGGCGGTGACGCATCCTTGGGCCAGCAGGTGATTCAAAGCGCTTCAAACGCACACATCCTCCCGATCACACACACACACACACACACACACACACACACACACACACACACACACACACACACACACACACACACACACACACACACACGTACACGCATACACGCACGCACGCACCCCCCCCACACACCCATCCACCCCCTCAAATGCTCATACACACACGCAAATTACCCACACCCCTTTACACACACGCGCACACACACACCTCCGTTTACAATTCTAGATCTGTTTCGCTCTTTCCTCAACATCTTGCGACCTGAACAAAAGGTGAAAGGGTGGTTGCTGTTGTTTCTCCTCCTCCTCCTCCTCCTCCTCCTCCTCCCGGCAGCGGTGATCTAAGGCCTCTGTGTCCCCTCCCCGAAGCCGCCGACGCTCGCCATACCTCACGCCGCCAGCCGGGGATGTGAACTCTCAGCGGAGGCGTATGTAAGGTGTTGGCGGTGCGGCGGGGAGCGGGGAAAGGACACGACGAAACGGGGGAACGTGAGGAGCGCAGGTAAGGGGAAGAAAGGAAAGAGGGTACGGAAGGTGAAGGGAGGGAGGAAAAGGGGAGGGAAGATACGGGGGTAAGAAAGGGAAGGTGAGGGTAGGGAGGAAAAGGGGAGGGAAGATACAGGGGGAAGGAAAGGAGAGAGAAGGTAAAGAGGGGAGGAAAGGGGGAGGGAAGGTGATGGGGAGAGGAAAAAGGAGGGAAAGTGAGGGGAGAGGAAAGGGGAAGAAAGAAGGAAGACGAAGTAGGGGATAGAGAAGAAAGGGGAGATAGAAAGAAGGTCAAATGAAGGGGAAAAGAAGGGGGATAAGGAGAAAGGAAAGGGAAAAGAGAAAGGGATATAAAGAAAAGACTGAAAAGGAAAGGAGGGGATGAAGGAGTACGAAAGGGAGATGGAGGACTAAGGATGAAAGAGAATAAGGAAAAAAAAAACATAATTGAGGAGAAAACAAAGGTGGGAAAAAGGAAAACGCGATAAAGGGAACGAAGAAGAATGGAAACGGAAGAGAATGAGAATGAAAGTGGAGGAGACGTGAAGACAGGAGTAAAAGGAAGGGAAAATGTGGGTGGAGGAAGACAAATGGAAAAGGAGGAAGAATACAGATGAAGACATAGAAATAGGACGTCAAGGGCAGGTTAGAGGAAAAAAGCAAAACAAAAAAATCAAAGGAGAAGGACGAATGGGCGACATAAGATAGAGAAAGCAAAGAGGAATAGGAAACAAGAGAGATGAAGATGAAAGCGAATGGGGGAAGAAAGAGATATGAAGAACAAAAGGGAGAGAAGGAAGAGAAGGAAGAGGAGGAGGAGGAGGAGGAGGATAAATTTGTGATAGGAGAATGGGAAGAGCAAAGGATACCAATGGAAAACGATAGGATAAGAAGGGGGAAAAAAAGGAGAAATTGAGAATGGAATGGAAGAAGGGAAGGAGAAGAGAGATAGATTACAGAGAAGTAGAGGAACCAACAAAAGGAAAATAAACGGGGAAATAAAGGAAAATCAACGAAAACAGGAAACAGAAACCAAGCAAGAGAATGAAGATGAAAGACAATCGAGAAGAAACGTGAATCAAAGAAGGGGATGAGAAGAAGAATGGGGAGGAGGAGGAGGAGGAGGAGGAGAGGAGAGGGAAGCGGTCAAACGAAAAGGAGGGAGATATCTAAGGCACAAGAGAAGGGGAAACAAGGACAAACGAGGAGAGTAAGAGAGAAGAGGGGAGGGGAAGAAAAAGTGGAGGGAGTGTACGAATGGAGAAGGGAAGGAAGGGAAAACAAGGGAGGGAGGAATGACAAACGGAGAGGGGAAGAGAGGGGGAATAAGAGAGAGCGTAGAGAAAGAGGGAGAGACGAGGGAATAGAGTGAAAGGAAGGAAGGAAAGAAAAGGAAAGTGAAATGGATGAAAAGGAGAAGGGAGTCGAGGGAAGGAAGAAAAGGGAAAATGGTATGAAACAGAAAATAAGGATTGAATGAAAAAATGAAAATAGAGAGGTCATGGGATTGGTAAGGAAAATGGAAGTAAGGAAAATAATGAAAAAGATAAGAAAACTGTTGTGTGAGAGTTACGGAAAGGAAGGAAAAGAGGAAAATTATATGTAAGGATTGAATAAAAAAAATGAAAATAGAGAGATTACAGGATTAGAAAGGAAAATGGAAGTAAGGAAGATAATGAAAAAGATAAGAAACATGTTAGAGAGAGTTACGGAAAGGAAGGAAAATAGGAAAATGATATGTAACAAAAGCTAAAGGTTGTGTGAAACAGATGAAAATAGAAAGGTCACAGAACTGGTACAGAAAGTGGAAACAAGTAAAAAAAGAAAAGAAAATGGATATGGAAAGAAAGGTCAAAGGTTACGTTAGGATTGAAAAAAAAGAAGTTGAAAAAAAAGTGAAAGTAGGAGATATTTAAAAATGAAGTGAATGATCTGGGAATGGAAATAAGGAAAATATTGAAAAAAAGGCAGAAAATTGTAAAGACAGAGAGATATGGATATGGAGAGAAAGGTCAGAGGTTACGTTAGGATAAAAAAAGAAAGTTGAAAAAAAAGTGAAAATGGGAGCTATTTAAAAATTAAGTGAATGATCTAGGGATGGAAATAAGGAAAATATTGAAAAAAAGGCAGAAAATTGGAGAGAGCGAGAGAGAGAGAGAGAGAGAGAGAGAGAGAGAGAGAGAGAGAGAGAGAGAGAGAGAGAGAGAGAGAGAGAGAGAGAGAGAGAGAGAGAGAGAGAGAGAGAGAGAGATGTGGATATGGAGAGAAAGGTCAGAGGTAACGTTAGGATAAAAAAAAGATTGAAAAAAAGTGAAAATGGGAGATATTTAAAAATGCTGAATGATCTAGGAATGGAAAATAATGAGAAAAGGCAGAAAATTGTAGAAAGAGAGAGAGATATGGATGTGTAGAGAAAGGTCAGATATAGAAATAAAAAAAAAGGAAAGCTGAAAGAAAATAACTGGAAATAGGAAGTTATGAATGAGTCACTGATCTAGAAGTGAGAGAGAGAGATTAAACGCCTGAAGCCATAGAGAAACGTATTTAAAAGGAGAAAAACAATACCGTCAACAGAAAATCACTACCACACGTCCCATACATGTTATTAAACCTACTACACGCATACCTCATCGACCGCAAACACTTTCCGATACAACTCTGAGGAAAACTTCAATACTAACACAAAAACAGATACATGAGGGACAGAGATAGAGAGAGAGAGAGACGTCCCATTCCTGTGTTCTGCATACCATAGATTCTAACCCAATGATATAAAGTAGATGGACTAAAATAAAAAAAGTTGTCATATGGGCCACGAAGAACATGAAGCCGCGGTAATAGTGGATTCTCCCTCTCTCCCTCTCTCCCTCTCCCTCTCTCTCGCTCTCTCGTCTGCCGGGGAAACACAGCCGCTTGCTAATCTCTACATGCCGTGTTGGTGTGTCCCTCTCCAGTCTCCACCGCCTGCTCCCCAACCCCATGATTCATAGAGGAGCCAGGGGACGAGGAGGAGGAGGAGGAGGCTGGAATGAGACGAAATGAAGAAAGAAGAGATAAAAAGAGGTCAGAGTTTATGAGAAGCGTTGGAAGAAGACGAAGAGAGAAAAAGGAAGGAAAGGGATAAGAAGAAGAAGGAAGAGGAGGAAGAGAGGGAAGAGGAGGAGGAATAGAGAACATACAGAAGAAAGGAAAAGGTGAAATGAGGTCATAAGTTCAAGCGAGAGTCCAAAGCAAGAGACACAGAGAGGGAAAAAAAGGGAAAAGAATCGGAAAAGGAGGGATTAGTAAAGGAGAGAATGAGATAAAAAAATGGAAGGAGAAAGGAAAAGAAAGAAAATGGTGGAAAATAAAGGTAAAGTAAACCTGAGCGGAAAACAACGGGAAAAGAGAGATGAAGGAAAAAAATGGACAATAAAATGGAGGAAATGGAAAACGAAAGAAAAGGTTGAAAAAGAAATGGAGATGAAAAAGGAAAAGGAAACAGATTGAAAGATTAGCTGAGAGGGAAAAGAATGAAGTTGTGTTCTCGGAAAGGAAAATGAAGAGAGGTAGAGGGGAGACTGGAAAAGAAAAGAGCAAAAGAAGAGGGCGGGGGCAATAGAAAGGAATATAAAGAAGTTGTTGTGTTCTCGAAAAGGAAAATGAAGAGAGGTAGAGGGGAGACTGGATAAGAAAAGGGGAAAAGAAGAGGGCCGGGGCAATGGAAAGGAATATAAAGTTGTTGTGTTCTCGAAAAGGAAAATGGAAAGAGGTAAAGGGGAGACTGGATAAGAAAAGGGCAAAAGAAGAGGGGCGGGGCAATGGAAAGGGAATTAAGGGGAAGGAGTTTAGGATAAGGGAGCGTAAGGGCAGTGAGGGGTCGTAGGGTGATCTCATGCCCCTCCCCTTTTCCCTCCCCTCTTCCTCCCCGCCCCCCTTTCCTCCAGCCACTCCTACACACACCATCATAGCGGCAATCCAATCTGAGAGACACGTCCAGGGTGTCTCCTCTTTCTTTGCGATTAACGCCACACCCCTGCCCGCCCCTTCCTCACCTTCTCCCTCTCTCTTTCCTCCAGCCTTCCCTGTCCCTTCACTGGCTGGTTCTCGTCTCGGCAGCCTCCTCTCACTCGCCTCCTTCACCTCCCTCCCTCCTCTTCCTATCTCTCCCTCGTTCATCCTTCCCTGTCCCTGGTTCTAGTCTCTGCAGCCTCCTTTCACTCGCCTCCTTCAACTTCCTCGCTCGTGTCCAGTCAGAGGATCAGGTTAATTCATTCGTGTTTTATGCCTTCCCTTCCTTTCCTGGTGCAGCCCGGAGCCTCGGACACGTGTGAGAGGTTAGTCTGAAGGAAGGAAAAGAAGGTGAGGTGTTATCGGAAAGGGAAGGGAAGGAGGTTGAGATGAGAAGAGGAAGAAGGAGGAGTTAGAAGGGTTAGTAGTGTGACAGATGAAGTGGATTAAGAGAATGGAAATGGAAAATAAAAGAGTTAGGGAGGTTAGATGACAAAGGTGCACTGCTATCCCGCTTTCCTGTCACCTCGCCTACTGCCTAGTGTGCCTAAGCGTCCCTATCACTGCCATCTTCTGCTTGGTCGCTCATCGTCTGCTGTGTGTCTCTTAAAACCTCTCCCAACCTCTTAAAACTTCTCTCAATCTCTTAAAACCTCTCCCAACCTCTTAAAACTTCTCCCAATCTCTTAAAACCTCTCCCAACCTCTTAAAACCTCTCCCACCCTCTTCCAACTTCTTAAAACCTCTCCCAATCTATTTAAACCTCTCCCAGCCTCTAAGTCGTCTGCCTCCTCACCCTCCTCCTTCCCGTCACTCCTCTCACCGCCGCCACCTCAGCGCTGCCAGAACAGATATACGCAGCTCTTTCCTGCCCCAGCCCGCCTCCTCCCTAGACAGATAGTTAACACCTCGCCCTGCCTCTCAATCATCGACGCACACACACACACACACACACACACACACACACACACACAGGACAGTCACCCAGCCAGCCAATTAGATACAAACAGACAGACGCATACAGACATACAGACAAACTAGAGAGGCATAGACACTCAATTATAAACCCATTCGGACAGACAGACATTCAGACAGACTAGAGAGACACAAACACTCATTTATCAACACCTCCGGGCAGACAGATATCCAGACACAGACAACAGACAAACTAGAAAGACATAACCACCCTTTTATAACCCCATCCGGTCAGACAGACATCCAGACACCCAGACAGACAGACAGACAAACACCCAGACAGACAGAAAGACAGACTAGAGACACAGACACTCATTTATCAGCCCATCCCGCCAGACAGACAGACACAGGCAGCCCCAGAGAGTCACCCTTCAGCCTCTCCTATACGTGGTGGTCGTGTGTCTCGCCTGTGTACGCCTCTGCTTGATCCCTCGTCGCTACGGCTTTCTTGTGTTTCAATTTCGTATATTCTCTTTTTTTCTATCCTCCCGTCCGTCTCGTCTCCCTTCATCACGCTGTTACCCGATCCATCTACCCTTGACCGTTTCTCTTTTTTTTTCTTCCTGTGTGTGTGTGTGTGTGTGTGTGTGTGTGTGTGTGTGTGTGTGTGTGTCTTTGATTTTCTCTCTCTTTCTGTCATTGTTTTTCTCTCAGTCTGTCTTTGTGTCTGTCTGTCTTTATCTCTATGTCTGTTTTTGTGTCTGTCTGTCTGTCTGTCTATATGTTTGTCTGTCTCTGTCTGTGTATTTGTCCATCTGTATCTGTCTGTATCTGTCTCTCTGTATCTGTCTGTCTGTCTGCCTGTATCTATCTATCTATCTATCTATTATTGCTTGCTAAACTCCAAAAACTTTTCCTGCATATTCTCTGTTTATCGCGGCGCATCGATCTCTTCATCAATTATCCATCTACTAATTGTCATCTAGCTGTCCCTCTCCCCGCCTCGCTATCACATATCCTGATTGCCTCATTATCTCGCAAATTAGCCTGCCTCTGAGGTGGTGGGCAGGCAACGAGGGAGAGATAGTCACCCGCGCTTGCCTCACCCTCACTCTCCCTCACGCTGTCTACCTTATCATCTTTGCCCTCCCTTCTTTCCTTACTTAATTTGTTACTTCAACCTTTGCCTTTCTTCCTCCCTGTCTTTGTTGAGTCTGTGTCTTTTCCTGGTTTCCTTCTTTTCTTTCTTTTCTTCCTTCCTTCCTTCGTTATTTTTTTCTTTCCTCATTCTATCCCTTTTTCTACCTTCATATCTTGTTTCCTCATGTGCCTGTATTTTCCGCTGTTTTTTCTTTCTTTTTTTCCTTTCCTCCTTTCTTGCCTCCCCTGCCTGCCTTCCTTTCCTTCCTTCCTTCCTGCATTTCCTTTCCTTCCTGCCTGTCTCTCTTCCTTTGTTTCCTTCCCTTTCCTTCTTTCCTTCTTGTCTCCCTTATTTCTTTCTCTTCCTTCCTTCTCTCCTTCCTTTCCTGCCTTCCCTTTTCCCTCCCTGCCTTCCCTCTTCCCTTCCTTCCCTACCTTCCCGCGTGATCCCCCAGCGCTACACCTGACTGAAAAATATATATATAAAAAAATTCACTAATCCCTTTCGAGGAAGACCGGCCGGGCTTACCCTAATCCCCACACCACCAGAAATCCACCCAACATGCCGATCCTGCACCTGACGACTCCACCTGCACCTCCACCTCCACCTCACCTGTCATTCTCCACCACATCCACACATCACCATAACCTATCCTAATATTTTATCTTCCACCACCACCACACAGTATTCTATCTCTCCACCACACACTCCCATCACAAAATCCGCAGTGACCACCACCGCTATCACTTTCCTTTCCCCCCTACATACATACCCATACATATCAGGGCGCCTCTCCACCCTTAATTGACCTCTCTCTTTAGCCTTTCGTTCCGTTTTCTTTCACTGGAGCAACGTTTTAGTGGGGCTGTTTGTTTCTGTGTCTGTTTGTTGCCCTTGAGCTGCCTCCCTTGATGTAGAAAATAAAAGAAGGCACCCACATCTCCATAATCTCCCCTTCTCCCCACATACCACATAATATTTTACCTCCCCACCACCCACCACACCACAATCACCACCACTCCCACGACCACCTACTCAGTCCACCGAAATCCACCACTCTCACGATCATCCTGAACACATACTTCGTCCACCGAAACCCACCACTCCCACGACCACCTGAAGACCTACTCCGTCCACCAAAACCCACCACTCCCACGACCATCTGAAGACCTACTCCGTCCACCAAAACCCACCACTCCCACGACCACCTGAAGACCTACTCCGTCCACCAAAACCCACCACTCCCACGACCACCTGAAGGCCTACTCCGTCCACCAAAACCCACCACCACCACCCACTACAAAAAAAAACTCTCCCACTTTGTTTCTCCCTTCAACGTAACTCAAACTCCCACATTAATGGCTCTCCCTTCCCATGCCATCTTCTTAACATCGGTTCCAGCAACACCAATCATCCAGGCCCCGTTCCCTGCGACCTTTCTATTACGGGCTAATGGTTACATCCAACTATTAATTTCCTCTGTTAGTAATAGGATGGCGCACGCAGGCAGACCGAGAAAAAAAGTAGCTATTGAAAGTTAAATATGTGCAACTTAACGAAGGCTAAAAAGTATGGAAGCTGAGGTTGTTTTTTTGAGTTGGTAATAAATCCTAAATCTTCGTATATGAGAAAGCGCTTGTAGTACGGCCGATAGTTTCCCTTACCTCCAGCTCCATCACCAGACGGGCAGACAAACAGACACAGACGAGCAGGCAGGTAAAAAGACATTCAGACAGGAGGTAGATAAAAAAGCAAAAAAGCAGACTGGTACACAGGCTAGCAAGCAAAGCAAACTAAAAAACAAGCAGGTACGCGGGTGAGCAGACAAGCAAATAATGCAAGCAGGGGGGCAGGCTATTACACGAGCAAACAAGTAAATAAACAAGCAGGCAGACAATCAAACATAAGCAAGCAGGAAGGCAGGCTATCAGAGAAGCAAACAAGCGAATAGACAAGTAAGCAGACTAACACACAGACAAGCAAACAGAGAACACAAGCAGACGGACAGGCAGGAAGGAGAGCAGGAGGGCAGTCGAGGCACGGTTCCGCGTAGCATCGACCAGCCAGCAGTGATTTGCGGCAGAACTTGAGCAATTATCAAAGAGCCGTTGTCGAACCTTCGCCCCGCCGCCACGGTCACCACTGAGCCAAAGGGTACGGACGGGGGCTGAAGTGAAGGGGGAGATTTCAAGAAGAGGGAATACTGAAGTCACCGTACACTATAAGCTGGTTCAGAAGCCCCGCCCCCTCTACCATGGCTACGGGGGCTGATTGGTTGAATGAAACGAGTCAATGTTTAGTATTCTCAGACGTTTTCACCTTCCACATTAACTATTTCCAAAGGCTAAAATGGAGATCAGTCGAGTTCTAATGAGTATTTTTTTAGGTTCAGGGCACAGAGGAATGATCACATTACCACCAGGGTCAGAAAACTACACCTGAAAGTGCTCAGAGCCCTTCGGAAAACCTTGTCAAATATGTGAACTTAGGCCGCTGATACGTTCAAGAATGACCCAATGTTACTTTGAAGGGATGGTGAAGGAGGGAGCGGGAGGGACCAGTTTAGTGTGCAATGACTACAGTATGCATGAGGTGATGAAGACAGCTCTCCTCTTAAGACCTTTCACACTTCGACCACAACCACCACTACCACCATCATCACTTGCAACACCCTCACACTCACACCCACAGAGAGAAAGAAAGAGCATTAGTACCAGGTCCCAATGATCATAAAAGCTCGCCACTGGTCGCGTGTCAAAGCGCCACAACACGCCAAAACTTGTAAGCTCGTCAACACTAGTCTTGCAGGAGCGGGGCGAGTCTTGGGGGTTGGGGGGGAAGGCAGAAGCTGTACAGTCCAGTCGAACACAGAACGTGACGAGTGACCGATGTTTTGTGCGTGAGATGTGTGCTAAGCTGAGGAAAGGGGAAGAAGGATGAGAGGAAAGAAAAATGTGAAGGGTAATGGAACGATGAATGACGGAGAGGTTAAAAGGTGAGCAGAGATAGATAGATAGACAGATATACAAAGAGAGAGAGAGAGAGAGAGAGAGAGAGAGAGAGAGAGAGAGAGAGAGAGAGAGAGAGAGAGAGAGAGAGAGAGAAATAAAATGTACATCTGTACACTCCTATGTCTTTCCTTCTCCCCCACCCGTACCTTCACCACTAACCCACTTCCTCTTCTTACCATACCCTTGATAAAAAATATAAAAAAGTGAGAAAAAGAGAGAGAATTAATGTCTAGTCTCGTATAGATAGTCATGTACAGGTAAGGGAAGACAGCAACGGTACTTTAGGGAATATCAATAAAAAGTTCAATATTATGTTACAAAACTTCATAGAGAGATAACCACCAACACCAGAACGCTAGGATTGAAGTGAAGAAAACTAATCCAACGCAGAAATCATCCGCCTGACGAAAAAAGAGAAAAAGCGAAGTACTTACGAAGGCTCCCCACTAACTTTGAACAACTCCCGTGATTGGAAGGGGCGCGAATCTAAGTTATGGTCAAGCCTTCTCGGGACATGAAAGAGTTACGAGTCAATGGGCGCTTGGTGGCACTCAACTTTCGATTCTCTCGCGACCTTCAACTTCCGCCTTGGTTTCCTTCCTTTCCTGAGTCACTGGATTTCTGTTATTGTGGAATCGGACTCTTCGGTGTTGGCAGGAGGGGAGGGGGGGTTGAGGGGCTAAGGAGATACGACAGATTTTCCAAACGTCATATAAGCATTGAACAGTTACGTGGTTAGCTCCTCCTCTCCATTTTCTCTTCCTCTTCCTCTTCCTTTTCCTCTTCCTATTCCTCCTTCTCCACCCTGGAAAGACCCAAAACTCCTACGAAAGCCTTGTTAAATGTGCGTATATGTGCTTGGAGACCGAAATGTTTAAGAATACGGGCCAATGACTCGTACTATACCCGTAAACCGAGTGAATTTAAAGCCATGAAGGTGGAGGGAGAGATTAGGAATACCACGCCTGCTTCTCGGGTCATATTTTAGTTCCATTGCATTATGAAGAAACTTTGCACGCAAGTTGAGATCGACGACTCTGAAAGCTGGCGAGTATTAAGACCGACTTAGAACATTTACTTTTACACGAGAGATCTTTTACGTTCTTTTGGCTGGTCCGCAAAATAATCAGGTAATATTTGTCCTTAACTGGCGAACGTACTGTAACTATAGGCGTCAAGGTGCAGAGACACGAGCATGGCAACACGTCCACCTTCCCGACACGTGACACCAGGTTCGATCCCCGCTCACGGCCCTCTGTTAAATGATGTTCCTGACGCTCCAGTTTCATCTGTATCTCCTCGCTCAAAACGTTGCCCATATAAACTGGGCTTTCCGCGTACACAATCCCATCAATCATCCCTCGTCTGGTCTATACAGTCACACTCACACTCACACACACACACACACACACAGATCCGTCACATGCACATTTTGCCTCGCTTTCCTTTCTGTGTCCTTCCCAATTTGCTTCCTGTTATCCTTTTATCCTTCTTTTCTTAATATTTTTCCCTCTCTAATTCATACACAGCAAATTTTAGAGGCCTTTCTGTTTTCCCTATTTTTCCTTACGTCTCGCTTCCCTTCCATTTTCCTTCCAAATTTGTTTCCTATTACCCTTTTATCCTTCCTTTCTTAGTATTGTTCCCTCTCTAACTCATCCGCGCAGCAAGTTTTGTATTCGGCGAGTATCTGATATCATACGTTCAACTGTTTCTTTCTTTTTACTTCCCTTCCTTCTTCCTTCACGATTTGCTTCCTATTACCCTTTTACCCTTCCCTTCTTAATATTTTTCCATTCTTCTAATTCATCCACGCAGCAAATATTGTAAGGGGCGAGTATCTGTTTATCATACGTTCAACTTTTCTCTCGTTCTCTCTTTTTATACATAGCCCGGCCGACGACCCTTCCGCGGCTCACCACCACCAGCGCCAGCCCAACACACTCTTCCATTTCAAAGGTACGCCGCACACACACATACACACACACGCCCCGCCGCTGCCAACGCTTGTAACGCAATCAACTCCCTAAACAAAAATAGAAGGGGATCAATTTCTCTGAGGGTAAAGAAAAAAATATCCCTGTCCGACCACGCGAGCAGTTTTTTTTATTTTTTATGTGTGTATGTGTGTGTATGTATGTATGTATGTGTGTGTGTATGTGAGGATAATTGTGGACTGGATGCCTTTCACCCACTCTCTCTCTCTCTCTCTCTCTCTCTCTCTCTCTCTCTCTCTCTCTCTCATCTGAATAATCGATGAACCCACTCGACATGAACTGGAGGCAGACTTTCTTTGACTGCCGACTCGTCACATTCACAAGGAACACGACTAAGTACATTACACGAAGAAGGAAGAGAGAATGAAAGCAAGAAGGGAAGAACGGAGGAAATAGATGAGAAGGGGAAGAAAAAGGAATGCGGAGAAAAGAAAACAACAATCATAAGGAAAAAGAAGAACATACATTGCCTACATGGAAAAGAAGAGAGGATGAAATCAAGAAAGGAAGAAAAGAGGAAAGAGATGAAAAGGGGAAGAAAAAGGAACGCGGAGAAAAGAAAAAAAAATAATCATAATGAAAAAGAACATACATTACCTACATGAAAAAGAAGAGAGGATGAAAGCATGAGGGGAAGAAAGGAGGAAATAGATAAGAAAGGAAGGAAGAAGGAATGAGAAGAGAAAAACAATTAGGAAAAAGAACATACACACTTCTCCTTCTCCTCCTCCTTTTCCTCCTATATTTATTCCTCCTCCTCCTCCTTCCTTCTGTTCTTTTTCCTTCTCCTCCTACTCCTTCCTCTATTCTTATTCCTTCAAGTCCTAGTTTTATTCCACCTCCTCCTCCTACGCTTCCTCCTCCTCCTCTACCTTCCTACCACCTCCTCCTACACCTCCTCCCTCCTCCTCCTCCGCTTCCGCTACCGCCGCCGCCGTCTGCCTTACTAATAGCGTGAACCAATTTATTCGCCTGATTCGCCCGTCGCGCCGGCCCGCGTTAACGGCGCTGCTGCAGGTGCGGGCCGCTGATTGGCGCCCATTGACACCTCCTCCACCTGCTTACTCTCACCTTCGCCGGGTAATTGGATCAAGTATTCCGGCAGGTGTTTGTTGTTGTTGTTGCTGTTTATGATTTTTATTGATTTTTTTTTTATTATTGGGATTTATTTATTTTTTTGGTATTGTTGTTATTGTTGTTGTTATTGTTGTTGTTGTTCGTATTAGTGTTAGTATTAGTGTTAGTATTAGTATCAGTGTTAGTGTTAGTATTAGTATTACTATTATAGTCTGTTTTATTTCATCTGTCCACCAACAAAGCGGAAATTTTGATTCATCTGAACTCGACTGATTTCTTTTGTTACCTAACTATTTAAAAACTTGATAAAAAAAAATATAAAACTCGTTCCTTCAATGTACATATTTTTTTCTTCTTCATATTTCCTTAAACCAATACACGCTCGCTTCTATTTTTTCTTTCTTTTTTATTTTGTTGTTTACGCTTTACCGAATTTAGTTTGTTTCTCTTTTTTCATTTTAGCATAACGCACCTACTCGCTTTTATTTTTTCTACTGCTTTTTCTATCTGTATTTATCTTTTTTTTTTCTTTTAACATTACGTGCTAGGTCTATTTTTTAACCCCTCTTTGTTTGTTTGTTTGTGTGTTTGTTTTTCATCATTAGTTACTCGCTTATATTTCTTTTTTTATCTTTATTTTTCTAACATCTTTATTTTTCTGCCTTTCCTTATTCCTCCTCCTCCTCCTATTCCTTCTCCTCCTATTCTTACTCCTATTATTTATTCACTTGTTTTTTACTATTATTTTCAACCTTCATTTATTTGCTTGTCTATTTTTTATCCTTTTAACCTTCATTTATTTTTGTTTTCTTTCAACATTTCGTATTCCCTTATTTTTTTCCATTAACATTTTCTAACTTTTATTTATTTGCTTGTCTATTTTATTCTGTCTTTTTAATCTTTATTTATTTGTTTCTCTTCTTTCAGCTTTACGTTTTCCCTTCTAACCTTCATTTCTTTGTTTCCTTTCAGCATAACGTACAAGCTTCTATTATCATCTTTCAGCCTTAATTTATTTGTTTTGTCTTTCAGTATTCTGTATTCCTGTTTTTTTCTATTTCCTGCCTGGAGTCTGTTTTTTTTTTATTAATATCTTCTAACCTTCATTTCTTTGTTTCCTTTCAGCAGCACGTACAAGCTTCTATTATCATCTTTTAGCCTTAATGTATCTGTTTGTCTTTCAACATTCCGCATTCCTGTTTTTCTATTTCCCGCTTGGAGTATTTTTTTTCATCAATATCTTCTTCATTTCTTTCGTTTCCTTTCAGTATAACGTACGAGCTTCAATTATTAGCTTTTAAGCCTTAATTTATCTGTTTGTCTTTCACCTTTCCGCATTCCTGTTTTTTTTTCCCCGCCTGAAGTCTACTTTTTTTAATTAATATTTTCTAACCTTCATTTCTTTGTTTTCCTTCCAGTATCACGTACAAGCTTCTGTTATCATCTTTCAGCCTTTACTTTATCTGTTTGTCTTTCACCGTTCAGCATTCCTGTTTTTTTCTATTTCCTGCCTGAAGTCTATGGTATTTTTTTTTTAACTTTCACTGCAGATTTATTTCATCCGACACTCCATTCTTTACCTGCGCGCGCCCACCTGCACGCCCCCTTAATTAGCCGGCGCGAAAAGGTGAACACAATTGTTTTTGATCGGAACTGAAACAGAGAAATTCCTGATTCAGTGCGTTTTCACCATTTTTTTTTTCTTTTTTTGTTTGAATTCGTCCAGTACAAGGGGAGGCTGAAAATCCAAAAAAAAAAAAGAAAGAAGTGGGATAGACAGATGGACAGATGTGGACGTTCTATAAAACCTCTCTCTCTCTCTCTCTCTCTCTCTCTCTCTCTCTCTCTCTCTCTCTCTCTCTCTCTCTCTCTGACCACCCTCCAAAATGGCTGTCTTCAAGGTAAATACCATAATTACTCGACTGTTGGGAAATATCTTCGAAATAAGCTTTTCAGGAGCAGTGCTTGGCGGGGCAGGGATGGAGGAAGGGAGGGAGGGAGGGAAAGAGGAGGAAGAGAAAGGGAGAGATGGGGGGAGGGGGCAGGGTAATGGTGGACGTAGGGAGGGAGGGCGAGAGAGAAGGTAGAGGTGGGGGGACGGGATAGTAAAGGAAGGAAGATGGGGAGGGGGAAGATGAAAGGGGGAATGGAAGTTGGAGAGGGAGACGGGAAGGGGAGGAGGGCGGGGCGGGGCAAAGGGTGAAGATGAAGGGGAAGAAGGGGAGACAATGTGGTAGGGTGGGAGGTGAGAGGAGAAGAAAGGAGAGAAGGGAGATGGAGGAGTCAGGATGAAGAAGAGGCCACAGGAGGAAGGGAAGGAGATATGGGTAGGAAAGAAAAGGGGAGATGAAGATGGTAGGGATGGAAAGCAGGAGGGGAAGGAGAGAGGATGGGAAAGAAAAAGACGGGAGATGAAGAGGGAGTCGGGAAGGAGAGCAGAGAGGGGAAGAAGTGAAGATGGGACAAAGGAAGGGAGAGGGAGAGGCAGGGGTGCGGTGGGGGCGAGTGTGGGGGTGCGGGGTGGGTGCTTTATCTTGTTCTGCGGCCGGGGGGGGGGGGGGTGAGGGAGAGGGGTCAGGGTGCGTGTGTCTGGGTTTGATAAGGGTGTAACTCCTTTATTTATAACCGGGAGCTTGATTCACGGCGAGCGTCCAGGCGGTTACTAGGCACATTACACACACACACACACACACTCACACACACACACACACACACACACACACACACACAAGGTTCTCCCAGCTATTATTACCTCATCCCCTCCCTCTCTCCCTCTCTCATCTTCTCTTCCTATTTTTCTCACTCATCCTAACCATCTCCCTCCCTCCCATTCCCTCCCTCCCTCTCCCTCCCTCACTCTGTTCTCATTGTGGCCTAGATGGAAGAGATTCTCACCGTCATTCATTTCTTTGTTTCGATTCTCCCTCCCTTCCCTTCCCACCCCTTCCTTTTTTTCTCTTTCTCTCTCTCATTCCACTCCAAAAGTCTTGTATTCTCTCTACCCGAAATCCTCCACCTCTCCTATTGACTTCATTCTCCGCTAAACTCTTCTCTCAAACTCAATTTTCCTTTCCCGTCCCTTTCATTCCCATGGTTACTTTCTTTCTCCTCACACAAGATATTTTTTTCTATACTTTTTTTTATTTTCCATCGCTTTTAATTTTGCTGTTCCATCTTCCCCCAGTTTCCTTTTTTTCATTTCTTGTTTTTCTACTTAATCTACTCCGTTGCCCTTTATCTATCTGCTTACCCCTCCTCCTCCTCCTCCCTTCCTTTTTTTTCTGTCTGTTTCTAGGCATTCTAAATTTTCCACTCATTTTTTCCATTTTTCATTCTTTCATTTTTTATTCATCACTCATCATTCATCTGTTTACTCTTCCTAGCTTAGTTTTTTTTCCTAATTATTTCCCACTCCTTTTACGTTCTCCATTCCATCTTTCCCATTTTCCTTCCTGCGTCTTTCTTTTTTTCTTATTTCATCTACTGTATTGCTTTCTACTTCCTTCTTCTTTTTTCGTTTCTCTTTTTCGTATCCTGCTTTGGACTCCCGCATCAACTACCCCCATCGTCACACACACACGTAAACTTTTCCCTCTACCCTCCTCTTCCTCCTCCTATTCCTCCTTCTTCGAGTCCGTGTATGCATGATTTCACCCAAACACCTGTCACTCATCCCTTTTCTTCCCTCCACTCTTGTCATCGTTCTCAGATTTCTTTCACACACTTCCATTTCCTTTCCACCATCCTCCCTTCTTCCTGTATACCTGCGTTTCTTAGCATAGCGGGCTGGGATCCGTTTTTCAGGGGGATTGGGGATTGGAAACGGTTTAGTCATGTGGTAAGGGATGCATAGTGGTGTTGGACTGCTTGAATCCGACTACAAAGGGTTGATTTATTTATTTTCCTCTTAGTTCTCTTTCTCTCTCTTCTCTCGTCTTTCCATCTTCTTTCTCTTCTGCCTTATCTTTTATTCTATTCTTCCTTATCTCCTCCTCCTCTCCTTCACTCCCTCCTCCAATTTTCCTTACTCTTCTTTCATATCCTCCTTCTCCTTCCCTTTACTCCTTCCTCCTCCTCCTCCTTCCAGACCTTTTCCATCCTCTTCTTCCTTCTCCTCCTCCTCCTTCTCTTCACTCCCTCTCCTCCTTTTCTTCATCTTCTTCCTTATCCATCTACTTCTTTCCTTCACTCCCTCCAACTGCTCCTTTCTTTCACTCCCTCGTCCTCCTTCTTTCCTTCACTCCTTCCTCTTCCTCCTCTCGCCTCATCTTGCGGCCCTCGTGTCCCCGCATCCCGCCTGCCCGCCGCGTAAGGAGAGACAAATGCGCCTCGTCTGGCACTCTGTCACCGACCCAAGAGGCGAGGCGGCTCCCCCCCCCCCCTTTCCCCCTCGGCCGCCACCCCGTTTTCGTTGTGTCTGGACGCGGAGGCATCACTCAGCTAACTCGGGAAGGGAAGAAAAATGTCAGAGGCTAAGAGTGGGAAAGCCTTGAACTTACAGGAAGGATACACACACACACACACACACACACACACACACACACACAGTAAAGGTTGAAGGGAAGGGTGATGGTGAGGAGGGGAGAAAGGGAGGGACGTAGGAAGGGGGGAAAAGAGGAAAGAAGGGAGAGAGGGAAGGAGGAAGGGAAAAAGGGAAGGATAAAGGGAGGGATGGAGGAAAGGAAGGACGAAGCAGAAGAAGAGAAGGAGAGAGAAATACACCGCGAAACCAAGAGTCCAGAGAAACCAGGTCCTGTCGAGCGCAGATTTTGGTGACGTCAATGAGTAAAGCGAAAGTAAAAACGGAGGGCGAGATCTTGATACGCAATACACTACGCAACGCCGCTATTTGTAGACACTTTTTTTAGACATACAAGCGGTCGAGTGCCTGGTATATAAACCCTCAAAGCGCCTGCAACAATATTCTTTCTTTTGAGGATACGCGGGGCTCAAAACGCAACCAGAAAGAAAAATAATCATATAATCTTCATATAATGGCAATAACAAGCCCTCATTAGCCCTACTTACACCTTCTAAAACCCTCATTTAATCATACCATAATCACAAACACATTAGCAACCTCTCATTCCAGCCGCAAGAAAACCTACCATATTCGTACTCACATACTCAACACATCACATTTCAACTATTTACAGGGGCCGAAAAGGAGATCAGTCAAGTTCTTAGATCGTTTTTTTCAGATTCATGGTGCAGAAGGAGGGTCAGTCTACCACTAGGGCCAGAAAACTACCCCTGGAAATGCTCAAAACTCCATGGAAAGCCTTGTCAAATGCGTGAACTCGGACGAACGAAATCTTGAAGCATATGACCCCAGTCCCAGCACCCTCACTCCATTCAACAGTCACTTACTACAGCCCCACCAGCATATATCACTCAACAACCCTGTCTTAAGTCCCTTGTAGCCATAGTAAGGCCATTCAACAGCATCCCTTACTATATATAGACCCTTTCCCTTGTCCGTCATACAGTTCCTCAACAGACTCCTCACTAACAGAGACCGCTTAGCCCCCTCACGCCCCCTTCCCTTTCTCTCTCTCCCTCTCAGAACACAAACGCCCACTCGCTCTTACTACCTCAAAGCAACGATCGACCACAGCCTCTAGGCGTTGAGGGAGAGGGAAGAGGAGGGAGGAGTAGAGGGAGAGGGAAGGGGAGCATTAGAGGGAAGAGGAGGGGTGAAGAGAGAAGATAATTATATGAAGGGGAGAGAGAGAGAGAGAGAGAGAGAGAGAGAGAGAGAGAGAGAGAGAGAGAGAGAAGAGAGAGAGAGAGAGAGAGAGAGAGAGAGAGGAGAGAGGAGGAAAGAGGAAAGAAGAGGAGAGGAGAGGAGAGAGGATGTCAGGTGTCGGTGGGGTCACTATGGACTCCCGACCCTCTCAGTTTCAGAAGTTGGCTATGCAAATGTATTCCTTTAATCGTCTTACATCTGGGAACAGGGATGAGAGAGAGAGAGAGAGAGAGAGAGAGAGAGAGAGAGAGAGAGAGAGAGAGAGAGAGAGAGAGAGAGAGAGAGAGAGAGAACGGGGGGGGAGGGAAATGAAAAACGTAAGAAAAGTTGAATGAGAATGGAAAAATACGAAATTAACCAGGAAAAGACAAAATACACAAAACCAGAGGAAGAACATAAGGAAATAAGGAAAAATATAAGGAGATAGATAGATTGATAGATAAATAGATGGATAGATAGATAGAGATAGACAATAAGGACTTAAAAAACACGAATGCATGAGTTACAGAAAGGTAAACAAAAAAAAAATTTAATGAAAATGGAAAAATAAGAAAAAAAACAGGAAGAATAACCAAAACGTTACACAGTACCAGAGGAAGAATATAATGAAGTAAGGAAAACCAAGGAAAGAGGTAAATACGTACAAATAAACAAGATAAAAAGAAGGAAGGAAAGAAGGAAGGAAAATAAAAAAGTCAAGTGAGGAGAAGACAAATAAAAGTAATGAAAAGATAAACGATTAAAAGAAAGAAAATTGTAAAGAAATATATACAAATGAACAACTAAATGAATTGATAAAAGGTAGATAACATGAATAAAGAGGAAAAACAGAAATAAGGAAAGAAAGGAAAGGAAGGGAAACTGTAATCAAATGAACGGAAGAATAAAGAAGAGAGGAAATAACAGAACGAAGAGAAAAACAGAAAAATGTGCGAATTGAAAAATAAAGAGAAAATAACAAAAAATAACAAAAAACTATAACAAAAAGAGAATGAAAATTGAAAAAAAGGTACGAATGGAGAAATAAAAGAGAAAATAACAAAAAATAACAGAAGAGGAAAATAACGAAACAAAAAAAAGAGAATGAAAACAAATATGAAAAAAATGTACGGATGGAGAAATAAAAGAGAAAATAACAAAAAATAACCATAAATAACAAGAGATAAATAACAAAAAACAAAAATGGAAGAATGAAAAAATATAAATAATGTACGAATGAAAAAATAAAAAAAGAGAAAACAAAAAATAACAAAAAAAAAGAAAAAAGAAAAATAACAAAAAAACAAAAAAGTAGAACGAAAAAAAATGGAAAAGCTGTACAAATGAAGAAATAAAAAAGAGAAAATAACAAAAAATAACAAAAATAACAAAAAAGAATAACAAATAGAAAAAATGCACGAATGGAAAAAAAAAGCAAATTAAAAACAAAAAACGAATGAGCAAATTAACTTAAAAGAAAACCTGACAAATTAAAAAAAACGCAAAGGAAAAAAATCCCAAACATACGCAAACAAGACAGACAGACGCCCACAAACAAACAAACAAACAAAAATGGGTGTACGGGTAGAGAGAAACATTTTAAAGTGAGACGGACAAACTGACAGACGGATAGAGACAGAGACTGGCGGAACAAAATGAAAAAGAAACACACGACAGCAGAAAGCTCTCTCTCTCTCTCTCTCTCTCTCTCTCTCTCTCTCTCTCTCTCTCTCTCTCTCTCTCTCGGCTCCCCTTCCCCTCCCCTGCCCTGCCGCTTCCGTCCCTTCCCATGTAGCGCCAACTCACACACACACGTACACACACACACACACACACACACACACACACACCAAACAGGAAACATACTCGACACACGCGGAAGGATGAGGAAAAAATACTACAAATTCACGTGAAATTGGAAAATAAAACATACCAATCCCCTTTTTCTCGCTTCATTCTACACTCCACTACTCTTCTCTCTCTCTCTCTCTCTCTCTCTCTCTCTCTCTCTCTCTCTCTCAAGTATTTATATAACAGTTTTTTTTAAAGATATTTGACAAAAAGATAGATATTGACGTTGTTGTACACACACACACACACACACACACACACACACACACACACACACACACACACACACACACACACGTCCATGCGCCGTCCTTATCACAAACAGGAAGGGGGGCACACACACAGAGAGAGAGAGAGAGAGAGAGAGAGAGAGAGAGAGAGAGAGAGAGAGAGAGAGTACCCAGCCGTCCCCTAACACTGAGAGGCCCACAAATTGGCTTTACCGCAGTTGGTCCGTTGGTTCCCGCTCGATACCCGTCGCCAATTAGCCAATCAGCCACCAAGACGCCCAATAGTCTGCGTTTTGAGGCAACCACGTCATTGATCTCTGCCTCCCAGTCACCGCTAAGAGAGAGAGAGAGAGAGAGAGAGAGAGAGAGAGAGAGAGAGAGAGAGCACCATGTAAACTTATTGGGAGGGGTTCCGCTTACCTCCTATGGTCTAGTTTCTCACCCCTCCATTAGTCTGCTCCTACACAAACAGCTAACTATCAGACGGCGGAGGACACACTCATCTTAGTTCTGTTAAGTGGCTTCAAAATGGGTCGTGAGGGAAATGCTTGAAGATAAACCCGAGTAGGAACAGAACTTTGAGAAACATTGCCCAGTCCTCGTCTTCATCCTCAGGGTCATATTTTCAAACATTTCGGCGCCCAAGAACACATTTTTGACAAGGCTTTTTATAGGTGTTGTGGGCATTTCCAGGGGTAGCTTTATGACCCTGGTGGTAGTATGAGCCTTCTTCTGTGCCATGAACTTAAAGGAACACTCATTAGAGCCCGATTAATATCCTTTTGGGCCTTTGGAAATAGTTGATGTGAGGGGTGGAAGCGTTTGAGAACATCGACATCGACCGACTTCAATACGTGTCCGATACTGAGAGTATAATATTGGCGCATCTAGACCATCGGGTTACCTCGATTACATATCTGAACCTGTTCATCCCGAATAGCTAACATTAACAGACCCAAATTTCCCAGATAACTATCCCTCAACTACCCAACTAACGGAGGATGACGTGGAGTGGACAGACTGCACCGACACGAAGCAGACAGAAGTGGGGCCATGCATACAGTAAGATAGTTATGTACTCAGTCACCACACTCTTATTGCAAATGCTAGAAATCCATAATCTTCACGTTTTTGCCCGTTGAGTAAATAACAATTCTTACACGAAGCGGAAGTGGGGTCGCAGACATACAGCAGTCGTTGATAATTACAAGACTTTTAAATCCATACCATGTTTTTTTTATGTTTTTGCATGTAGAGTAAATAGCAATTCCGAACCAAAGTACAGGAGTGTAAACCCACGAAAAAGAATGAAAATCTGGAATGACTACAAGTGTCCGAGAAAGCCAGCAATATAACCCTTGCTGTTTTTACACGCGCGTACATCGGAGCCGCCGACAAACAATTTCAGTGTGTACTTTTATGCTCTTTCTTCCCAGCCTTGATTCGGATTCTGATACCAACCCATAGCTGCTGCCTTGTTCCCGTGTGCTTGTTTACTAGAGATTGATTAGTGATGGCCACCCCCCAAAAAATGCCTACCTGCTCTATTTTCTCTGCTAAAACTACTCGCAACCAGCCATAACTTTTTTCCTCAAATCAGAGCCCACATAAGACTTTTGGTGACTCATTTTTACGTAGCTCATGCGGTGATCGAGAAGCCTCAGTGCAGAGTATACGGGTCGTATTTTGAGACATTTCGCCGCCCAAGAACACATATTTGACAAGGCTTTCGTAGGAGTTGTGGGCATTTCCAGGGGTAGTTTTATGACCCTGGTGGTAGTGTGACCTTTCTTCTGTACCATGAACCTAAAGAAACACTCATTAGAACCCGACTGATCCCCTCTTTGACCTTTAGAAATAGCTGATGTGATATGGCAAAGTGTCTAGTAATACCAGCCTACATCTCCTTGCATTGATATGGTTAACAGAGATGACTACACGCATGTCACTCCATTAAAACGATGACTTCTGTAAGGGAGACCATACCAAACTCATCTAACACAGGAGAAGTTACATAGAAAGAGATTGAGAAGCCTTAGATGCAGGGTTTACATCTCCTTGCATTGAGATGGTAAACAGAGATGACTACACGCATGTCACTCCATTAAAACGATACTTCTGAAAGGAAATCGATACCCAACGCATCTAACGCAATAGTCACGGAAAGGGAGAAAGATGAAGAGTACTACTGTGATGACGTTTGGTTACAGAGAAAGAGAGAAGCTACACAGAGATGCTATTAGTGGTGCCAATAGGATGGTAACGAATGAGGTTACTTACCATCTACATTGGCGTCACTTCAGGACAACAGGACGAGGGTGAAGACAGGACGATGAGGATTTGTACCAACGAGTCCGCCTGAAAAGACAATTATGCGCTTATTATTTTTGTTGTCAATACTTAATGAAAGAAACTATTATTCTCTTATCTGAAACTTGAGTAATGAAACTCTTTTTTCACATACAAGACTTATTGAGTACTTTTTTTTATAGTTAAGACTGCATGAAACTATTACCTATTTCGTATTTAGTGAACCCATATTGAAAGAAACTCAGATGTCTCGCAGAAAAAAAATACATTAAACAGGTGATAATATTTAGTAACGTTTTAAACCTAATGGAAAAAAGGTTAAGGGAAAGAAAGGAGGAAAGGAAGGAACAGAGAAACAAGGACAAAAAGGGAAGGGATATGAAACGAAGAGATAGGAAAGGAGCAAAAAAACAAAGGAAATAGAATGAAAAGGGAAAAAATCTGGAATGGACGGGAAGAGAAACGAAATAAAGGGAACGAAAAAAAATAACGAGAGAGAGAGAGAGAGAGAGAGAGAGAGAGAGAGAGAGAGAGAGAGAGAGAGAGAGAGAGAGAGAGAGAGAAAAATGGGTGCTCGTTCTCCACTCGACTAAAATCTGAGCCCGGCACTTTGTTTGGCTTTGGTAGATAATCATAATTGCCCGGCGGGGAAGTGCATTAGGAGGCTGATGAAGACGGGTGGGGGGAGGGACCGCTCGTGACCTGGCTTGCTTTCTCGTTTTCTCGTTTTTCCTTCGGCCAAATTGTGTTTCCTCTTTGTTCCCTTTCATGATAAGTATTTTCAAGCCATCTTCCGCCTTTGAAAATATCCTTATAAATGAATATATATAAAATAACTTGTACTAGTCATTTAAACGTAAGTCTGTGGCGCTTGTGTGTTTGTGTTTGTGTGTGTGTTTGTGCGTGTGTGTTTATGCATGTGCTGAGAGAGCGAGATGGAATTTATCGTCCTGTCAGAACCGTTTACGTAATCTTTTCATATTTTCACGGTATTAAATAGATATATAGATAGATAGATAGATAGATTCAGTTATTATCTACTGGGAACTAATAACGCAGGAAACTATAAACTGCACTAATTTTAATTCTAGCATCACAGAAGTATAACATTTTCCCACTTTAACTCTTGTCCTGGAAACGTGTGATACAGGGAAGAGAAAGCAGGTGGGATGGAAAGTGTGTGGGTAGGCGGATTGGCGGGAGCTCCTGTGCTATTGACATGAGCGAGTGTGTGCCTTCCTTGATGCAGCGGAAGGAACATTGAGGAGTTAGGACAGTGAGGGCAAGGAACTACCGTCGCTGGAATAGGAAAAAAGAGTTGTGTTCATGAGGTAAGGCGAAGCTTGTGTGTTACTGACATGAGCGAGCGTGTGCCTTCCTTGATGCAGCGGAAGGAACATCGAGGAATTAGGACAGTGAGGGCAAGGATCTAACGTCGCTGGAAAAAAAAAAGAGAGAGAGAGAGTTGTGTTCATGAGGTAAGGCGAAGCTCGTGTGTTACTGACTTGAGAGAGTGTGAACCTTCCTTGATGCAGTGGAAGGAACATCAAGGAGTTAGAACAGTGAGGGCAAGGAACTAAAGTCACTGGAAAAGGATAGAGTTGTGTTCAGAAGGAAAGGCGAAATAGAACAAGGATGACGTAACCACAGCACAGCGTTTCTCTCCTACACTTTGGCATTATTGTGTTTACTCGCATTTTCTACTTTAATTCTGACATCGAGAGGCAAGCGAGATAAGTGGGTGATGGAGAGGTGTGGGAGGGACCTAGCATTGACTCCTGTGTTCTTGATATGTGTTTTTGATATAGTCCATGGCAATCCCTGTAACTTCACCGAGAGGCTTTTCAAACTGGTGGGGAGAGATGCTGATACGGTTAAAAATACGGGCAATATAGTTATGTGTTCTTGATATAGTCCAAGGCAATCCCTGTATCTTCACCGAGAGGCCTTTCAAACAGGTGTGGAGAGGTGCCGAAACTAAAAATGTGGGCAATATAGTTCTTTCAAGACACTTCAGAATGTGGATGTATGTTCTGGTACGCTGGAAGGAACATCCGGGAGCGAGGCCAATGAGGAGAGACTGATTGGGGTACTCGATCATGGCGTCGCAGCTACCATACAAGGGCAAGAATTAACCAGTATTTTCAGTTTCATCCCTTTCGGTCACCACTTTGGACTCTTTTTAGGAGCAGCAAGTAGCGGGTTTTTTAATTATTGTTTTCATTTTTTGTGCCCTTGAGCGGTCTTCTTTGTTGTGAAAAAAGAAAAGAAACTGTGATAGCCTTCCCTCTACTGCATCTCCTCTATGAAGTAGGTGATGGTGTAAGTGGGTCGCAAAGAGAGAAAAATATTATAAACACTAATCATCTAATCATCCGCAGAGAGAGAGAGAAAAAAATGATAAACACTTCTACAGAGGCACTAATCATCCGGTGGAATCGATAAGGTGTGTGTGTGTGTGTGTGTGTGTGTATGTGTGTGTGTGTGGTGGCCGGATTCTTGGATCTTCCTTATTTACCCTCCGACTAAGGGGGAATCGCATATTCGCACCGCAGTTTCCCTTCAGCCTTTAACGCAACTTTAGGGTGCGTGGAAGTCGCTGCCTCTGATGTGGGTCGAGGTACTCTTACTGGGAAACAGAATCGCACTATGCACTGCCACCTTCAGCTTCATGTAAATCATTATTTTTTTTAATACCTCAAAATTTTCGTCGTATCACCGTTTTAACTCCTTTACGGGGAATTTCACTTTTCCTTATTCTTTTTTACAGCAAAGGAAACAACACAAAGGCAATCTGGTAAACTCTGGAACAGCCTTCATTCGTCTGTATTTCCTCCTGCCTATGACTTGGCCTCTTTCAAGAAGAGTGTATCAAGACACCTCTCCACCCGAAATTGACCTCTCTTTTGGCTACTCTTTACTTTTATCTTTTATCGGAGCGGCGAGTAGCGGGCTTTTTTTATACTCTTTTTGTTGCCCTTGAGCCGTGTCCTCTGATGTAAAAAAATAATAATAATAATAATGAAAAATGCCCAAAAGTCACTCCTATAAATTCAAACTTCTTTTATTTTATTTTCTCTGGTGGGGGATGGGGCGGGAAAACCTAATGGAGCCTTTCCTTCCACTCAGTTTGGTTGATTATCGCCGAGGCCGCTCCCTGACCTGCCCCAATCAGCGCACTTAATATCCTTTTACTGTGTTCCGGCAGTTCCCCTTTAGAAGAAAAAGCAAGAGCCCGGCGCTGTGTGAGGCAAGCAATCCTTTAGGCTTGCAGCAGCTGGTTCACTGATCAGACGATTCCTTGCACTCCTTCAGTCGTGGCGCTCCCAAGAGAAACTCAGTGAAAATATGAAAATTAAAACCACGCCTCCCTACAACACCACGCCACATCACACCTCGTCTCGCCTCGCCCCAGACCAGTGCATCGGTATCAGCAACAAATTCTGGCAGGACAAAACGTCACTCAGACACAACGTTGCCAGATTATCGTACTCAGCCTCCTATGTTTGCCAATTTCCAACCCCAAAACTGCCTCCTCGACCCCAATAACTGCCTGCATATATAGTTATCGTTAAAATGGTTAATTATTGGTGCGTTTTTTTGCAATAGTTATGGGCATGGCTCAAAAACCGGTAAATACGAGGCTCTTAGTACGACAGTCTGGCACCGGTGCTCAGACGTTCACAAGTTCGCGGCTGCCCCCTCACCCCTCAGTACAACATCTCAGCCGTGGCCGTGTGTGTCGAAGCCTGTAAGTCACGTGTTGAGCCTACTGCACCACACAACCTTTAGCTTCTCACGCTCTCAGGTGAATCCCAGAGACTGACGACCGGCCAGCACTTGTCGTTTAACCCAGAAACCCTCAAGAAGATGATGAAGCTTCCACAATGGTGTTTTGATAAGGTAAATAACCGGGGTTTAATTTTTTACGGCAATATTTGAATGGCCAACACCCCTAATAGAAGAATGAATGAATAATACAGATCATCAACCTGTTTCTTTCCACTGCAGGACATGGACTTGAATATGAAGAAGAAGATGAACAAGAAGAACAAGAACAAGAACAAGAGGAAGAAGAACAAGAAGAAAAAGAAAAAGAAGAACAAGAACAAGACATGAACAAGAACAAGAACAAGAACAAGAAGAACAAGAACAAGCAGAAGAAGAAGAAGAAGTAGAAGAAGAAGAAGAAAAAAAAATAAAAAAAAATATCAAATGGAGAAGGGAAGGAGGAGGAGACAGAAAAAAAGGACGAATGAGAACTAGATAAAAACTACAGGAAAACTAAAATTCCAAGAGGTAACCCGGCAACAGGTATACTATACAGGCCAAGGAAGGGAGCACACGCTTGGCCCCTGGCGGCTGAAGAACGCAACACAGGGCGGCGCCACTCACGGGCCGTATCCTACACAGGTGAAACACGAGCAGGTGCCGTAATCACCTGGTCGACGGCACAGGTAAGAGAGAGAGAGAGAGAGAAACTAGACACACCCACGTTATTACCACTCGTCTCCTTCCAGCTTCGTAGTAACCTGACTAAGCTAAGGCTGGTTCTCTCTCTCTCTCTCTCTCTCTCTCTCACGAGTATATAATGTGTACAACCGGGAAAGTCTAAAGAAATACACATATACACTCCCGGACCACCTGACAGACTTGATTTATGGGGCTCCAGAAACTGCTATACACCGAGCCAGTCCTCTTATAAGCTGGTAATGAGACACCCATCTCTTTTATCACAAGCGTTCACCCGTTTTCTCAAGGTATAGTTCCTGTGACGATTCAACAATGACTATAGCATTTGTGACTGATAGGGCTCCGTTTATTACTGTATTTTCCTTTCATAAGTTAGCAATGAGACACCCACTACCGCCTTACACCTACGTACCTATTCCCTTTATGACACCCGTTCCCCGTTTTCTTTTCGGGTAGTAGTTGTTGTGACGATTAATTCAACACAGACTATAGCATTTGCGACTAACGGGGCTCCGGTTATTACTGCATTTTCCTTTCATAAGTTAGCAATGAGACACCCACTACCGTCTTACACCTACGTACCTATTCCCTTTATGACACCCGTTCCCCGTTTTCTTTTCGGGTAGTAGCTGTTGTGACGATTAATTCAGCACAGACTATAGCATTTGCGACTGATAGGGCTCCGGCTGTTATTGTACTTGCCTTTTATAAGCTCGTATGAGACACCCACTACAGCCTTACACATACGTACCTAAACTCTTTATGACGCTCGTTCACCGTTTTCTTTTCTAGTAGTTGTTGTGACGATTAATTCAACACTAACTATAAGGAATACGAGACTGACAGGGCTTCAGCTACTACTATTCCATAAAGCGTTGCCTCATAAATTAGTAATAAGACACCTACTCTATCCCTTCATCGTACTCGTCCCCCCGTTTTCTCTTCGAGGCATAGTAGCTGTGACGATTAATTTACCACTGACTACGGTAGATATGCGATAGCGGAGACACGGTTTTAAGTTTCCACAGTTGTGTTATTAATTCAAGGTGATGCAATACACTAACTAGCCCTTGCGGCATAATAGTTATTGGAATTTGTGTGTTGAAATGGATAGAACCGTGATTAAACTGAGCATGTTATTTCTTTGATTAAACTAAGCATATTATTATTTTTTTTTAATTGTGTTTAATTGTATTCGGAGGTGGAACTGTAATATTGAGGGGGAATTCTGTTGTTAATAAATTGAACAATGCGTTATAGCTGCGTCTTGATTGTTCAGTGTTAATATTGTTTTATCTATAGTGATTGTGAGCATAAAAGATTGACCTACTTACCTGAACCCGTAGCAAAACATCGATATTTTTACCTGATATTACTTTTTCTTATCATATTTCACTTCGTTATGCGTACACGTCATCTGAACACTGGCTTATAGTTTCTTTTTTGTTTTTGTTTGTGTTTTTTATATTTCGTTGTCTATTTCTGGGTGCTGCGACAGGATGAAAAATGCGTGTAAAACATGTACCTCTAAAGGCTTTCCAGAACACACACACACACACACACACACACACACACACAGTCCAATAATAACAACATAAAAAAGAGTTTCGTATGTGGTTTTCCCCGACACAATAACACACCCCTCCTTCTCTCCCTTCATATCTTTTTTCCTCTCTCTCTCTCTCTCTCTCTCTCTCTCTCTCTCTCTCTCTCTCTCTCTCTCTCTCATACAAAGGCTGATCCTCTGCCGCCGCGGTGACAAGTTAATACCCGCAAGTTATTCAGGTCACTCGGTTCGCTTACCCCCACACCTTTCCACCCTAACACACCAGTGGATGTCCTCTCGCCCCCACCTCCTCGCCCCCCTACTCCCACACGCTCAGCTTTGGACCAACTAAAATCAGATAAACGGAAGGGATTGCCTTTGGTACAGCGCACAACGCTCTGTATCGCGCCACTGAACTGTTTTGTCGTTGCTGTGGCTGGTGTTGTTTTTCTTGGTTTCGGTAAATCTTAAGAATAGCGGCTCCAAGCGGGTGCGCATTTAAGGCACGGTGTGGTGGTAATTGCAACATTTCTAGCACGTACGACGGGGTTTTGACAAGCCGACAGGCGTGTTTATGTCACAAGGGGAGTATTTTTCCACGCTGGCCTCACGATTTCCTCCAAGTCGATGGGCGATGAGACTGCGAGCTCCTAGGTCAAGAAAGGGAAGAGCCCGCGGGGGAAAAGTATACCCCTTGTGACATAAACACGCCTGTCCGCTTGTCAATACCCCGTCGTATGTGCCAGAAATGTTGTAATTACCACCATACCGTGCCCTAAACGCGCACCCGCTAGGAGCCGCTATTCTTAAGATTTACCTTGGTTTCTGATAAGGTTTCCCTGTCACGTCACTCTACTTGCTCAGTGTCAATATTTACACTGATAATGCTACACTAAGATATTTGAACGTATACAAAATAGGCTTTTATTCGCTATTCACAGGTCTCTAGAGAAAATTACATGCAAGAGAACCACCAAGAGTATTAAATTTTTTTTAGTTTTAAAGGGTTGTAGATAAATCTATTAACATCATTCAGAAAAATAAATATATGAACGCCATCTCCATTCATTATCAGTTACAGAGTAGACTGGGAGAAATTACATTATCTTCCATGAATCACTAAACTATCCAACACTTCGCCACTTCTTACCAGACACTGGCGTTTTCTGGAGCGGCGGCGTTTCTTGCTACACCGCCTCGTGCCACGAGTAGGACGTATCTTCAGGCCCTTCATCAATGAGCCGCCTCACCAGAACACTAACCGTTACCGCCCTACAACAACCAAAAGTCCGGCCACTGAAATAATGTTACGTATCACTTGCTAGCAGAGCACCTTCAGCGGCATTGCTACACGGTCCGCGGTGACGGAGACACTACCAACCGCCACCATTGCCGTTCCGAACCGAAGCTCGAACATAGTTTCATCAAGTGTCGAACCCCTATTCTTGGAGTTCCTGCCAGACATACCAGTGTTATTTGGCTTTTCTTTAATCCTTTGTGTACCTGATGTATGCCACTTGGTAAGCTTCTTTCAGCATTAAGTATTAAGGCATTCCCGATGTAATGCGAGACGGCACAATTCTATGATATTAATCCTTGAACCGCGAAGCTCCGAGACGCTCTTCATCCCCTCATCACTCATCCTTTGTGTCTCTGATGTATGCCACTTGGTAAGCTTCTCTCAACATAAGTATTAAGGCATCCTGATGTTCTGTGAGGCTGGGGACAGCTCCTCCTTGATATAAATCCTCGTACCGCCAAGCTCATCACAGCTTCACGGCGGCTGAACCTCGCCAAACGAGCGGTAGCTAGGCGGCGGCAATGGTCGTCACCCCGCCACACACGTTTCCGTTTCTTTCCGTTCCTGAGAATCCAGAAGCTTTTTTTATTTTATTTTCAAGATCAACGTATTCATCTTGAGGATTCACCAGACCTTTGATTTGTTCACTAGAAGATGCAATAGGACAGGAAATGGCGGAGGATCCATAACAGAGAGAGAGAGAGAGAGAGAGAGAGAGAGAGAGAGAGAGAGAGAGAGAGAGAGAGCAGTGTGTACGCATATTGAGAAGCTCATTACAAAAGGCTATCGCAGAGGTCAGCTGGAGGAGGCGAGCAGCGGCCAATCAGACGCGAGGAGGCTGTACATTCACACATTAATCCCTCGAGGTGAAGAAAAATCCCGCCGGCGAGAAAAAGTGCTCGCTAGAATTCGTTTTCCTCTCGCCATTATTCGTCGCTGCGATGAAAACAAAACAAAAGGAATTTGAAAGGGAAAGATAACTCGTCGTCCATGATTTAATTCACAGACGGTAGAGACAGCGATGATGAATATGAATACAACACACTTTGAACGAATATACAAAACGCTACACTTGAAACAATGCTACGAAAAGGATAACAGGGAAAGAGTAACCGGTCGTTCATTCTTGACACAGAGGAGAAAGAAACATGGAAACACGGGAGAGAGAGAGAGAGAGAGAGAGAGAGAGAGAGAGACCCTCAGCCACACTCAGTCCCTCACGCCGGCAACACAGCAGTGACAGCAGGGAACACTAACGACACTCGGCAACACTCAACAGCACTCTGGAATACGAATTGTTGGCGGGGAATTTATGAAAGAGTCTTAGATGTCACTTTGAGCCTTCTTCTCCTTTACTGTTATGAGTCCTATCCGTAAAAATTCATCCTCGTCTCCTCTTCCTCCTCCTCCTTTTATTCCTTCCTCTCTCTTCCTCCGTCAATAAAGAGCTCCTTCTCCTTCTTTCTCCTTATTTCCTCCTTCTTCTTGTTGTTCATCCTTCTTTTTTCTTCTTCTTTTCTCCTTCTTCTTTCCTCCTCCTTCTTCTTTTTTCTCCTCCTCCTCCATGAGAATGAATGTGAAGTTCAGTAAGATAAAGAACAAAATCACAAACAAAGAAGAAAACAAAAACAATTAAGAACAACAGAGAAACAAAACACACAAAACAAAATAAAACTAGAAAAATAAAACATAACAAGAACGAAACAACCCCGAGAAAGGTGTGACACTGGTTGATGGGGGTTGTTAACGTAGCGTACAGGTGTAAGGAGGAGCTCCCCTGTCCCACCCCCCTTCTCCTTTCAGACAGGTAGCCCCCCCTCTCTCGCCTTACCCCCCCTCCCCCCCTAAGTCTCGGCAGGTAAGTGAGGGCATATATAAGAGGTGAGTAATGCCGGCAGCGGAGTGTGAGGGCGGCACAAAGGAGGGAAGGGAGGGAGGAAGAGGAGGGAGAGAGCATTGTGACCACGCTTCTTAATTTCCGGAGAGTCCAGTGTCAGTCTTTTACACCTGCTCTCTCTCTCTCTCTCTCTCTCTCTCTCTCTCTCTCTCTCTCTCTCTTCGCTTTCTTTCCATTTTTCCCAATTATGTTTCTTTATTTATCAAGTATTCTCGTCTCTGTTCTGACATAAGAGTAAACAAAAGTCAAATAGGCTAGTTTGTTTTAATGGTTAAAGTGTTGTTTTTTTATTACTATCTATGCTGCTATCATTATTATTGTTACTATTATTATTATTATTATTATTATTATTATTATTATTATTATTATTATTATTATTATTATTATTATTATTATTATTATTATTATTATTATTATTACCTTACTTTTTTCATGCACTTTGTTTCTGTTTTCGCGCTATTTATTTATTCATAGCCGGTGAGTGGACAAGCTAAACACACACACACACACACACACACACACACACACACACACACACAGAGTTGATGAATGGAATACTTAACCAAATGAAACCTCGTGTGCAATATACATTCATACATTTAAGAAATTACATGATTAAAAAGTGATAAAACACACACACACACACACACACACACACACACACACACACACACACACACACACACACACACACACACACACACACACACCTGAGCGATAATTAATTGTTTCCCTGCCAACGAAGGTGAATGGAGTGAGTGAAACGTGTGCAGGTAATGTTAGTATTCAGTCTAAAGGAGCGACGCGTGACAGGTAAAAATATAAACATTCCTCCGTGCACCTGTATCCTGTCTGTGTCAGGTGAGAGAGAGAGAGAGAGAGAGAGAGAGAGAGAGAGAGAGAGAGAGAGAGAGAGTAGTACTATAATTTTATGGTGGCTAGTATGCTATTTCTATTACAGACGATGAGTTGTGAGTGCTCTGCGATTATTCTCTCTCTCTCTCTCTCTCTCTCTCTTGTGTTTTTTTTTTTTTTTTTGTAATATCCAAGGATTTCTAAAGTGTTGCGTTTTTACATTCTTCATTTTTCACATCAAAGTTTTTATACATATTTTTTTCCCGCCCACTTGTCACTTTTTTTTCCTTGATCATCCCTTCTTCACCCTCCTACACCACCACCACCACCACCTCCTCCTTCTCCTCCTCTTCGAAATCACTCCCCGTGCTATTGAATATGTCATAAACTTTAACAGACCGATTATAACTTCGCGAGGCTGATCGGGATGATTTGTAAGTTAGCCAAACCCTCGAATATGACTACTGGGAATCTTTGTGCGGGCTGGCGGCGGCGGTGGCGGAGGCGATGGTGATGGCGGTTGAGGCGACGAAGAAAGGAGGAGAGGAGGAATAGCGAGTGGGAGAAAGAGAGGAACAGGGAAGAAAGAGGAAGATATGTGGCAGT
Source organism: Eriocheir sinensis (assembly GCF_024679095.1). Taxonomy (NCBI): domain Eukaryota; kingdom Metazoa; phylum Arthropoda; class Malacostraca; order Decapoda; family Varunidae; genus Eriocheir; species Eriocheir sinensis. The sequence continues at coordinate 19,991,448 of NC_066520.1, read as the reverse complement.
CTTTGGGTTGAGAGTCTCGTGAATGCATGTGTGTTTGTGTGTGTATAGAGATGTCAATAAGGAATACATTTTGATAGGGCAAAGAAACGGTAAAGATAGATAAAAATAGATAGAAAGAGAGAGAGGGAGAGAGTTAGATTAATCAACCAGACCAAAGGGGAGAATGAACAGATGGGTGAGATGAATTACTCTAACCAGGAATCGAACTCTGGCTCACGGATTCGTATATCTGAGCATGCTAACCACTACACCACGCCCTTCCTTCCTTCATTCCCCAACGTCCCTCACTCTTCTTCCCGACCCGCCGTATCACATTCACAGCTAAAGCGTCGGGACTCAACTCCTTTCACTCCGAGATTCTGACACTAGCGAGAAGGACGCATGACGCTGCCACATCAGTCATAGCTTGGCGTCACTTCATCGGCGGGAGTAGCAACTAAGTGGTGTTCCCTGTTACGTGAGTACCTGCTTATGGCGAAGACTTTGAGGCGTGAATCTGATATATACTAGTGTGCTTTTAGGAGGAGGAGGTGGAGAAGGTGGAGGAAGAGGAGGAGAGAAAAAAAGACGACGAGGATAAGCAGAACGAAGATGAAGAAAGTAGTCGTAGAAGAAGAAGTAGAAGAAGAAGAAGAAGAAGAAGTAGAAGAAGAAGAAATAGAAGTAGAAGAAGAAGAAGAAGAAGAAGAAGAAAGAAAAAGAAGAAGTAGTAGAAGAAAAAATAAAAGAAAATAAATAGAAGAAATAGAAGATTGTAAAGGAGATAAGGAAAGTTTATCGATTCTGCAGGTTTATTTATTTTAATAGAGCAATATCACTGCAATTTTTAATACCGATCATGTTAAAAAAAAGAGCATAGATTTTTTTTCACCGCCTTAAAATTAAATACCGTTTGAGCTTTAATCACTTGACTGCGGATTTCCTACATGAAGACATCACCAAGCTACAGGAATGGAACAAAAAGTGGCTGCTACAATTCAATGAAGAAAAATGTAAAGTCCTGCAGCTTGGGAGGGGATATCCAGCATACCAATACAACATGGGAAACACTCCACTATCCACCACAGAGGCAGAGAAAGACTTGCGAGTACCTGTATGTTACCAGGCTACCTGAGAAAGCCAAATCCATGCCAATCACAGCGGACGGGTTAAATGATCGATAGTTTCTGATTCTGTTTGTGCAAGTTTCGTTAATGTATCAAAAATTACTACATATGTTTTCCTTTTAACGAAACACAAACTATGCAGAGCCGCCATAACTATGCGTAAAATATTTAAATCATCTCTATGGAGCGCTCACCATTTTCAGGCAAGAGAATATTTGTAGTTTTTATCAGTTTGAATGAAAAATTTTAAAAGGTCGGTTACCCACACACCTAAGTACACACACACACACACACACACACACACACACACACACATACACGCATACATACACAAGCCATTAGTGATGTACGCACCGGCTACACACGCACACACACGTCTCTCTCTCTCTCTCTCTCTCTCTCTCTCTCTCTCTCTCTCGTCTACCCTCCTTTCTCTTAACACATGCGCAACGCTTTGTTCTTTTAAATGCAAACATCTTTTTCTATCCTCACTTTTTAACCGCCCCTTGCCCTTTTCCCTACTTAAAATCCATCCATTCCACTTCCTAAAATGATCCTCTTCTTTACGTTACACAGTTCCCATTCCCATTCCGAGTCTCGTATGCCATTCCCGCCACCACCTCCAACGCTATATACCTGAGCACAGATAAACAATGGTCACCTTTCTCATCTCCTTCCTCCTCCTCCTCCTCCTCCTCCTCCTCCTCCTCCTTTTCCTCTTCCCCCCCCCCCTCCATGCACCTCCACAAATAGCTTCCAGTTTTGTTTTTATTCGGAATATTTTTTGTTCTTTTTTGTATTCCTCGTCCTACGCATTTTTCTTTTCTACTGGAACACAGCTTTGCACTTTGTCGCAATCAAGCATGTGAGAGAGAGAGAGAGAGAGAGAGAGAGAGAGAGAGAGAGAGAGAGAGAGAGAGAGAGAGAGAGAGAGAGAGAGAGAAACACGGAGGGAAGGTCGCACGTTCTGTTGCACCTCGCCAACGCTCACCTCCCGTCTACTCACACCTTGCCCTGAAAACTCTACAACACTACAAACCGACCCTGGATCCAGATTACCCCAGTTACCCTTACCCAGGAGAGCTTAATATACCTACTGATCGACCAACCTGCCTGCACGCTCTTTACCCCAAACAGGATTAGAACCTCCGAACATTAGGCTGATCATGGCATCCGATCTGACCATTACCGTAGCTATCCTCACCCAGCCTCGCTCAATACTTCGACTGATTGACCCGCCAGCATTCACGGTCTGAGCCTCGGATGTGATTAGCAAGTCAACACACTACACAGCGCACCGCCAAGCACTTTTTTATGGTAACGGGATGCGGAAAAGAAAAGTTTGGGTATACGATATAGCTGCCTGTAGCCTCGATGTTCATTTCTGTCGGGGATGCAGAGATACAGAGATAAAAAGATGGGCTAAAAATGCACCCAATGTAATGATGCTACAATGAAACACGAATTTGTACAAAGAAGAGAATGAAGGACCAGGAGCGTCTTGATTTTCCCGAATTGAAAGGTTAAGTTTACCATATTACATAACGTCAATACTTACGAAAATATGGAACAAACTGACATTATTTTTTAAAGTAATTACCCTTTTGATTTTCTCGTATTGAAAGGTTAAGTTTACCATACTAAATAACCTCAACATTCACGGAAATATGGAACAAACAGACATCATTTTTAAAGCAGTTGGTCTTTTGATTCTCTCGTATTGAAAAGTTAAATTTACTATATTATATAACCTCAACATTGACGGAAATATGGAACAAACTGACATTGTTTTCCAAAGCAGTTAGCCCTTTAGTTAGTACCTCTCCACCCGAAACTGACCTCTCTTTTGGCCACTCATCTATACACTCTTTTTTTATATAGGGTTAGTGATTAGCAGGCTTTTGTTAATTACTTTTATTATGCCCTTGAGCTGCTTCCTTTACTGTAAAAAGTGTCAAACGCCCAGAATGCTTTAAAACTTTTTGGATTCATTTGTTTTTGAAGGGTTGTGCAAATACCTGCTCTGAGATTCGCTGAACGAGGAATGGCGAATCGAGTTAGCCTCTTTAACCTGTATGAACTGTTTCTAATTCCGTCACACGCTTTGTAAAGAATAAAACGGAAAGAATGAAATTGCGTCGCGCGTGTCAGAACTCGAGTGGACGCTGGCCGACCCTGGACGTTGTAGCGCGCCATGTTAACCTTTTATTATTCTCTCGAGGGAACAAAGAAGAAAAAAAAGCCTCGATTAAAGAATGCTGCCAAACATCCTATTACATTCCTTCTCGCTGAACACTTGTCAATATTTAAGGTTTGTGTTTGTTGCAGAGATTTTATTTTTAACACAATGAGTCTCTTGATTTTTGTCGTCTGTACACTGAACGCTTCACGATGCAAGATAGATAGATAGATAGATAGACAGATAGATATTGATAGATAGATATATATAGAGAGAGCACGAAAATACATAGAAGCAAAGGGATGTTAAATAAATCATTGTAGTTCTAGATTAAATATAGTTACAAAAAGATGCATTAGTTAATTGAGACGTCAAAAAAAAAAAGTGAAAAGACAGAAGGAAAAATAGGAAATGTAGAAAAAAGTGAAAGAATGAAAGGAAAACAAAGGAAAATTAATTCATTATAAAACCCAGAAGACGAAAAGGAAAAGGGAAAAAAAGAGGGAAAAAAATCAGAGAGCGGCAGAACAGACTATACCGTACTCTTCTAAGTCTATTCCTTACAATAAATATAAACGCACGTGCGAGTTCATGAATTTTACCTCGAGTGTTTTATATATTCGCGATTTTAATTTTCATAGTTTTTCTTACATTTCCGCCTCAGCTGCTCATGAAGGAATCTCAAACTCAAATATCTTCTCGCGGGGCGGAAACTTTGCAGCGGAATTATCAGAAGGAGAAATAAAACGAGAGAGAGAGAGAGAGAGAGAGAGAGAGAGAGAGAGAGAGAGAGAGAGAGAGAGAGAGAGAGAGAGAGAGAGAGAGAGAGAGAGAGAGAGAGAGAGAGAGAGAGAGAGAGAGAGAGAGGAGGAGGAAAAAAAACTTCTCAATCTCCTTCATACGTCACGCGAATAGATTAACCGATAAAAATAGTAATAATAACATCCATTAAGCGAGCATAAACTTACGAAAATACACACACACACACACACACACACACACACACACACACACACACACAGAAATACACGGAGGTACGGAAACTGCAAGAAGAGGAAAAGGAAGAGGAAGAGGAGAAAAAATATGCAATCAGGACAAAACCAGCGCCTTGCAGGACCCAAAACGATAAATTATGTAGGAACACCTGACTCACACTACCCCCCCCCCTCCTCTTCCTCCTCCTCCTCATACCGGGCCACTCTTTCCCTCCTTCCTTTCTTCCCTCCTCCTCCTCCTCCCCCCCAGGCAAGAAAATATTCCCACCGCCCGAATTTAAACTCCCCTTAAACTTTTCCCTTGTAGAGTTAAGCTGGCAAACTCGGATCCGCTCTTATGTGACTCCACCAAGTTGGATATTAAGATTCATAGTCGGTTCCCACAGCGCCCCGCCTCCCCCCCCCCCTCTCTCTCTCTCTCTCTCTCTCTCTCTCTCTCTCTCTCTCTCTCTCTCTCTCTCTCTCTCTCTCTCTCTCTCTCTCTCTCTCTCTTTCTGTTTCTCTCTCTCTCGTCACCTCTCTTTTTCCCCTCCTCTCCTTCTCCTCCTCCTTCTTCTTCCTTCTTCTTCATTTCTTCTCCTTCTCATATGTTATTGTTGTTCCTGTTTACGCAATGTTTTCTGCAGTTTATTGTTGTTGTTTTATTGCTGTAGTTGTTGTTTATGTTGTCAGGGTAAGGATTTCTAGAGGAGGAGGAGGAGGAGGAGGAGGAGGAGGAGGTGGAGGAAGAGGAGGAAGATAAAGTAAAAGAATGAAAACGAAAGAGGAGGAGGATGTGTCTCAAGAAGAAAAAAAATATGGAATGCTATCGTAAAACCTGAATATTTTGAGAGCTAGATAAGATATGGGAAGGGGAAGAAAGAGGAGGAGGAGGAGGAGGAGGAGGAGGAGGAGGAGGAGGATGGAGAGAGAGAGAGTTCACACACACACACACACAACCTCCCTCCTTCCCCCTCTCCACACACACACACACAAACACTACCCTCCCCCCCCAACCCCCCAGCAAACACCCTCTCTCCCCACCCCACACACACACATAACGAGGTGTCACACATAATAACACCATCACAGGGAACGCAGGCTGCACCACAACCACCACCACCACCCGCCGAGTCCGTGGGGCGCGCCTTAAGACCTGAGATGGGAGGGGCAAGAGGCAAGAGGGAAGAAGCAAGAGGAGGCCTGACGGGAAGGAGCCGGAAAGAGGGGGAAAGGGGGAGACCTGGTGACAAACAAATAAGGTGCCCAATAAACGATAACTAAATCAGAACCATTAACGAACCTACACCATATACACTCCTAGGGTCATATTTTTAAACATTTCGGCGGCCAAGCTCACATATTTGGAGACCATGGCTTTCGTAGGAGTTTGGGGCATTTCCAGGGGTAGTTTTACGACCCTTCTGGTACCGTGAACCTAAGGAAACAATCATTAGAAACCGATTGAACTCCTTTTCGGCCTTTAGAATTGGTATCAGCGACATGAGGTTCAAGGACAAAACATAAGAGAAGAATTATAGATAGAGAAAGGATAGGAAGGATAGGACTGTGGAGAACTGGACGGAAGGGGAAAAGACTGACTAGGAAAGGGTTTAAACAGAATGAGGAGAGGAAAGGCAGGTTAGAACAAGATAAGACAGCATGGGGAAGGTAAGAGAAAGGAAGAACAAGACAAAGCGGAGCAGGGGAGGGTGGGGCAGGCAGGGAGGCAGGGCGGGGACACGGGGCATCTCCCTCGACACCTTGGAAGAAATTAACTTCATCTGGCAAGGCGTAAATGACCCTCAGAGGTGCCGTCAGGAAGGGTGTGAGAGAGAGGGATGCCATGAGACTGAGAGGAAGAGAAAGGCGAGAAGTTTGCAGTGAGGAAATGCGATGCAGAGCTGAAGAACGGTGCAGGAAAGGAGGGAAGGCTGGGGCGTGGCGTACTGAAAAGGTGGGCGTGAGGAACCATGGGATAAAGGCGTTGGAGAGAGAGTAAAGAGTAGTTAAGTGAAGGGAAGAGGAGGAAATGACAGTGGAAGAGAAGGTGAAGGGAAGAAGGAAAGGAGAGGGCGTGAGGAACCATGGGATGAAGCTGGCAGAGGGAGGGTAAACTTTCAATGCTAATAACAAAATATGAAAAGGTAAAATCAATGTACGCTTTTCGAAAACATGCACATTCCAGTACCATACAATCACATAACCTTAAACAACTCTATCTCAAACGCACGGAAGGTATGAGGAAAGTCGTACAGGTAAGCAGGTCTTCGAGGGAAAGGTAAAGGTGACCGTCTATCTACGCCCCGTCCCCTGAGCTTTACTATTAATGAGTATCGCTGCCTCTCTAACGCCGAGCTATTCCTTGGACTGGATGACTCCGTTGAAGCTGCAAGTATCCACACCTGAGATGCCAAACCAGTCGTAGCATGTCTACTTCAACGAGAGAGAGAGAGAGAGAGAGAGAGAGAGAGAGAAAAGGGGGAAAAAGGAATATTAGAGCGAGCGCCGTCACACCTCGCCCTTCTCCCCGCCCGTCTCATCACGCCGCCTCATCCCACACTCCCTTCTGACCTCTCGCCCACCGTCATAACGTTTTCATGGATATCATAGACTGCGCTCTCGATCCTGACAGCTGGCCTTCTCGCACAGGTGACTTTATTCCCTTAGTATTGTTCTCCTTCTGTGCTGATAGTGTGCAGAGGGTGGAGTTGCAGCTGAGTGACCCCTTGAGGCTTGTGGGTTATTTATTATTTTGTGGCCTTTGAGTTGTCTGATGAAGAGTGATGGTGAATGACGTGATAATAGCTCAGCCCTTCCTTTGTCTGCTTTTATAAACTGGTTCCCTCGTCAGGTGTCGCGGTATAAAACATGCAGTTCAAATTGAAAATAGTTTATACACCATACGAAATGAGAAAGCCATGTAGCTATTTAAATTATATGTTTGTTTATTGACGTAAGAGAATCGGGAGCTTTTAAGATAATTACATTTGTTATATTCGCGTAATGGTGGTCAAGAACGGAGCTTGCACGTTGAGGCATGGCTGAGGGTGACACGCACGCTGCCCTCTGACACGATACATACGAGAGTGACGGAACAAAACAGGCGGGGCTATATCTGGTCACCCTCAGAGAAAAGACTAAAGTCGGTATTGTCAAACGCTTCCGCCTCTCACGTCAACTCTTTCCAAAGGTCATGAAGGAGATCAATCGGATTTCAATAAGTGTGTTTTTAGGTTCATGGTACAGATGAAGGGTCAAACTACCACCAGGGTCATCAAACTACCCCAGGAAATGACCCAAACTCTAATGAAAGCCTTGTCAAATATGAGTGTTTGATAATATTGCCCTATGTATACAACCCTCACCACCATCACCACCACCGTCACCATCACCGTCACCACCACCAACAACAACACCAGCAGGCATCGAAAACTACCACCAGGGTCACAAAACTACCCAAGGAAATGACCCAAACTCTAATGAAAGCCTTGTCAAATATGAGTGTTTGATAATATTGCCCTATGTATACCACTCTCAACCGTCATCCCCACACCACCAGTCACCACCACCACCACCACCACCAACGACGACGCCAGCAAGCACCGAAAACCACCACCAGGGTCACAAAACTACTCCAGGAAATGACCCAAACTCTAATGAAAGCCTTGTCAAATATGAGTGTTTAATAATGTGGCCCTAAGTATACCACCCTCACCACCATCACCACCACCACCACCACCAACAACAACAACGACGACGCCAGCAAGCACCGAAAACTACCACCAGGGTCACAAAACTACCCAAGGAAATGACCCAAACTCTAATGAAAGCCTTGTCAAATATGAGTGTTTGATAATATTGCCCTATGTATACCACTCTCACCACCATCCCCACACCACCACCACCACCAGAAACCCTCACCACCACCACCACCACTCACCCTCACCACCACCACCACCAACACCACCAGCAGGCACCGTTCCAGGACCTGCCTCGCCTCACCTCGCCCCGCCCATGCACCCTCCCGCCTTTCAACTTGTTACTCAGCGGGATCTGGTGGCAAGATAATAGTTTGCATTCTTTTATTGTCATCATTATGCCCGTGACATTGTAATCATAAGTTCTTAATTAACTTTCCAACTTCCCGGGAAATCTGATAGAGGGTTCCCGTGCTGCCTGCGGTCAAGGGGGAGGAAGAGGGAAAAATGCGAGGGATGGAAAACTCCCAACACTGAGATATTCCGCAGATTAAGGAACGGATAACAGACCAAGGAACGGACGGCAAACTAAGGAACGAACATCAGGCTAACGGACAGCAGATTAAGGAGCGGACATCACGCTAAGGAACGGACATCAGGCTAAGAAACGAACAGCAGACTAACGCTCATGAAAAGGAAGATATATATATTAAACTAACCATTTGACCATTGTACGAAATATCCCTTTTTTTGACCGAATATCTTCTCAACGGTTCTGTGATGCGTTTCCAAGCCAAGTATTAAAACAGGAACACAAGCTAACACAAAGGAGACCAAGAGAGACGTTGAAACGGCGGCACAGGTAAACAGCAGAAGGTCGAACTCACCGTTGCCAGATTATCGTACTCAGAGCATAGTATTTACCGGTTTCTGACGCCTAACTATTGCCAAGAAACATCAGGATCTAACTCTTTTAACGATAACTATAAATGAGTTTCGTTATTGGAGCCCAGAAGACAGTTTTGGGGGAGGAAGTCGGGAAATAAAAGCGGCTGAGTACGACAATCTGGCAACGTTGGACTCGAACTGGGTGGACAAAAGCCTAAGCTGGAAGTAGGATGAGCCGGGTAACTGGACGCCCTCCGCTGTAATGAAGCAAGACAACCTACCCGAAGGAGTGCCGTCTGGACCTCCTCCTCCTCCTCCCCGCCCCCGTTCACCTGAGGAGGCCCGGGCAGGTGACCCTTATTAGTGGGCCCTTCCTTTCCTTTCCTTTTCCATCCTATTTTATTTCCTCTCCCGATCTTCCTCTTTTACTGATTTCTTCCTATTTTCTTATTGGTAGTTTTTATTTTATTTTTCAAGTGTCAGACATTAGTTGTTGTTTTTAGTACTCTTTTATCTCCTGTTGTCCCTTTCCTTTCCTCTCCCGATCTTTCTCTCTTACCGATATATTTCTTTTTTTTCTTATCGGTAGTCTTTGTCCTTCTAATGTGTTATTATAATTACTTTCTGCTATGTCGGGTTTTTAGTATGACCTTTCTTCTGTACCGTGAACCCAAGGAAACACTTATTAGAACCCGATTGACCTCATCTTCGCCTTTGGAAACAAGCTCACATATTTGACAAGGCTTTCGTAGGAGTTTGGGGCATCTCCAGGGGTATCTTTATGACCCTTATGGTAGTCTGACCCTTCGTCTGCACCGTGAACTCAAGGAAACACTCATTAGAACCCGATTGACCTCCTCTTCGGCCTTTGGGAATAGTTGATGTGACAGGTGGAAGCCTCTAACAAAACCTACCATTACCCAAACCAAAGAATTTTCTCTCTAATTATTGGCATCACTGTTTTTTCACTCTCACATGCCTTTCTAATTTTCCTGTCTATAATACCCAGCTTTCTTATCCTCCCTGTTCTCACTCCCTATCCTTGGCCTGTCTGTTCCTATCTCACATGTCCTCCTTCCCCTCCTCTCACCTTTCACCCGCTCCCTTTCTTCCCTTTCCCTGCGAGCTCGATGGCCTCTTTACCTTGTAGTTGTGTCTCGTTATTTCACCCGCCTGTCACACTCTGGTCATGTCCCTTCACCAACACCCTCCTCTCCCTCTCCTCCTCCTCCGACTCTCAATCTTCTTCCCCTTCTCCTCCCTTTCTTCCTTTTTTCCGGATGTCCTTCTCTTTCTTATGATCCTTTCTTTCCCTCTCCTTCCTTTCCCTTTCCTCCATCCCCTTCTTCTTCTCTTTTGCTTCCCTTTCCTGTATTCCCTCTCTTCATTTCCTTATTTTCACTCATTTTTCTATATTTTTCTCTTCCCTTTTTATCCCTTCCTTCCTTCCCCTTATTCACACACTTCTCTTTCTTTTATTTTTTCTTTCTCTTCCATTCTTCCTTCCCCTCGTTTCCCCTTCCTCCTCCTCCTCCTCCAATCTTCTGTCCCCTTTTTCTCTCTTGTATTTTTATCCTTTTCTCAGTTCCTTTTCTCTTTCTCTCTTATTTCCCCTCTTCTTCCTTTCCCCCTTTCTTCATTTCCTTCCCTCTCCACCTTTTTTCCCTTCCCTTCTTCCTCTCTCATTTTTTTCCTCTTTCCCCTTTCCCATCTCTTGTCTTCCCTCCTCTTCCTCTCGTCATTTTCCTCTTTTCCTTATTTTCTTTCCCCATTCCCTCTCTCTCTCTCTCCCCGTAACCTCCTTTCCCTCTTATCGCTTTTCCCTTTCCTCCTACTTCTCTCAACTCTTTCCTCTTTCAATCTCTTTACATTCCCCTTCCATCCCCCTTCCTCTTTAGTTCCTTAGTCTCCTACAAGCTCCAGCATTTTCCCCTTTAAACGTCGCCCATTTGAGCAAAACAAGACGTGGTTCACAACACGAGAAATTCACTAAAAATTCATCCTTTCTGTCTGTCAGCGGAATGAAGAGCGAGACGAATTCACGCTAAGATCTGCTAATAAAAATTTGCATATATATGAAGCGAAAAAGAGGAGGAGGTGATGATTACGCTTAAAGACGTGGAAGATGAGGCGAATATGAGGACGAGGAGGAGGAAGAAGAAGAAGAAGAATATAAGAACGTAAGGAGTCTGCAAGAGGCCGATGGAGGAAGAGGAGGAGGACGAAGAAGAGGACGAGGAGGGAGGAAAAATAAAGAATAAGAAAGAAATGGAATAAAAAAGGGAGGCAGGAAAAACGGAAGTTGTAAAAAGTGAATAAATAACTTGGTGATTTTCTTACACACACACACACAAACACACACACACACACACACACACACACACACACACACACACACACACACACACACACCTGCTCCTCTTTTCGGATCCCCCCTTCCTTGCCCTAATCGAACTCACCTTTCTCACCTGTCGCTCCCCTTCCCCATCATCCCCCCCCCCCCAGGTATGTCCAGCGTCCCCCCTCCCCCTATCCCCCCCTCCTCCAGGTCAACGCGACGCTAAATACCAAGAAGAAAACTTTCAGAAATGTGAAGGTAATTTTGACATGCCAAGAGTCTGCTCCATTGCATAGTTCCTTCAATTTGCAGGACCCGCGCCCCTCCCCCCCCCCTCCCTCTACCATCATCATCATCATCACCACCATCATCATCGTCTTCCCTCTCCTTCCACTGCCCTCGCTCCACCAGTATATGATCTTCTTCTTCCTCCTCCTTTTCCATTTTTAATATGACTTTTGCTCCAGTTCCTAATCTTCCAGCCATCAGAACCCCACTTGCTTACCTCCGCCTCGCCGTCCAATTCCATTTATTTCGCTTTTGCTTTTTTTTTTTAACACCAAACCCTCTCGCTGGTCACGCCCCTTCCGCCATCTCTATCCGGGCTTTCCTTCCTTTCCCTCCTTTTCCTCTCCCTCCTTTCCTATTTCTTCTTTCCTTCCTTTATCCTTATCCCTTTCATCCTGTCACTTATTTCCGGTTGCTCCCTTCTCTGTCTTTCCTTTCCTCCTTTATCTTTCTTCTCTTTCCTTTTCGTTTCGCTTCGCTTCCTTTCCCTGTTCTCCTGTTTCTTCTTTCCTTCCCTTAACTTTATCCCTTTCATCCTGTAACATATTTCCTGTTGCTCCCTTCCCTGTCTTTCCTTCCTCCTTTCCTTTGCTTCGCTTCCCATAACTTCCTTCTCCTCCTCCTCCTCCTCCTCCTCTTCCTTCTCCTAGACTTCCCTGCTCCCCCTTAGCCATCTCTCTCCAATATTCAGTTCCGCTAAGACAAGGTAAAGTAAGGCAACTCCTCGCACACCGTTTACCCATAACCTCGATTCCAAATTAATCCCAAACAAGGCAGTCGAATCAGCACACACACACACACACACACACACACACACACACACACACACCTCAATCTTCCCCTTGATATACCACTCGACCTGAACACGATATTTATATACGTTTTCCTCCTCCTCCTCTTCTTCTGTCTCCACAATAACAATAATAACAATACTCTAGTGAACATGAATCAATAAAGTAATCGGACAGTTAACAACAGGATTCCCCGGCGGGTGTGGCTTAGCGTGTTGAATTTTAAGCTTCATGCAGCACGAGGACACTGATGGGGCTTAATTACACGAGCGGGGCGCCGGCCAGGGGGGGGTGGAGGCGGCGGGAGACAGTTCCTATTTCTGGGCCCGATCCACTACCTCGCCCTCCCTCCCTGCCTTGCTCTTCCCCGCCTAATGCCTATTGTTTAAGGTCATATTTAAGGCTCAGGATCAGTCTCAGTATAAAATTTCAGGCCGTTGTTATCAGAGTGTCATTTATTTTTCTCCCTCGAAGGTGTGTGTGTGTGTGTGTGTGTGGGTGGGGGGTGGGTGTGGGTGTATATATATAAACATACATACAGAGAGAGAGAGAGAGAGAGAGAGAGAGAGAGAGAGGAGGAGGCTAACAAACAGAGAAGTGTAGGTCATGCTTGCTAGCCTACCCTCTCTCTCTTTATGGATGGATGTGTGTGTGTGTGTGTGTGTGTGTGTGTGTGTACAAATATTATTCCTAGGGGAGAAAGACTGCTTGATTGAGTTTGGGGAGTGGCCCGGCCAGGGGATTAGTGGTGCTCAGAGAGAGAGAGAGAGAGAGAGAGAGAGAGATTCCTCGGTCAGACATGGGCCGATAAATCCTTCTAGCATGGAGGCTCTTTGCTTAGTCACCCCTTTCAAAATGCATATGATAACAATAATAATAATAAAAATAATAATGTACATGTAAAGTTTTGAGAAGAAAAACTAAATGCGCAAAGTAAACAAAAAGCAAATAGGGAAAAAAGGATGAGAACTAGATTGATGTACAGTTATTTTTACGATTCTTCCTACACTCACAAAAAAAAAAAAAGAATAGCATAATCAGCTACCACACAAAAACATCGTGGGAAGTATAGCACTGACCTGACTTTTTTTATTAGCCTATTATTTCAACTTGGGCTGAACACACACACACACACACACACACACACACACACACACACACAAAGAAAGATATTAAAAAGTACCACTAGCAGATAAAGTCAACACGAATCAAATTCGATGTAAAGGCAGAGTTCGGAAGAATAATACCAGGCAACTTTCACATGTCCATTATCTCTCTCTCTCTCTCTCTCTCTCTCTCTCTAACACCAGTGGACAATTTGCTCGGCGGGACGCAAAACTCGATTTACCAAAGGAGCTTTCACGCGGCCGCCAGTATTAGTCTGGAACTCTCTACTTTGACTCCGATTCCAATAAATTTCGAGATCGATTTGGTTTGGGTTGGAATCTGTAAACTTTAGGTATTTATTGGAATAATTCGCGTTATCTGTGGCCGCTGTCATCACTGCCACAACCGCCACCCATATCACCAGCAGAGAAAACGACCACGGCACACAACTGAAGAGATAAATAAACATATACGCGTAACTGTTCTTCATTGCCGCCGCCGCCATCACCACCACCACACCTATCTCGTTACAAACGTAAACTCGCCGCTATCAACAACACATATACACAGCCACACGACAGCCAATCACCGCCACCGCAACACAGTACATTTCCGAGTCAAACTGATATGATTGAAAATAGAAGAAAACATACAAGAGCCGGAGACGAGAGAGAAAACGGAGCCAATTACTCCTGCGTGTTATAATTTCGGTACTGAGATTGTCAAGGCGAGAAAGAAATAATCGGAAGAAAAAGATTAAGTTCTACATCATGAATTTAATTACATGTATAAAGAGTTTATTTCCTATACGTGAAATGAAATGCAATTAGCTGCTCCTTTTCCTCACTGCCTTATAAAAAATGAGCAGCCTATTTTTGGCCGCCGAGGGAAAGGACTGCCTGACGATCGCGAGTTGAGCGTGTGAGCAGGCCATGGTGAATGATACACAAACAAATAAACAAACAAAGAATACTATGCCAATGAGTCCAAAAGCTCCTTTGCTGTTGAGCCTTATTATACCAATGAATGTGTTTAGTTAGTACTTCACTTGGAAATAAGTATATATTCATAACGAAAAATAATCCACCGACATAGGAAAATTCACCTCTAAGCTAAAGTCTAAAGCTGCTTACACGGCATGACCCATGGAAATAACCACACCAAGTATTATTTTTATGTGAAAAAGGTGGGACAGTCTGGGTGACACCGGCGGCATCTCAATTAAAGACCGTTGATACCTACAATTCCATGATTTATTTTTTTGGTATCATTATTATTTTGCATTTTGCAAATATTATCGGAAAGAAATGCTAAACAAAAATATGGCCCTGTCAACATATTCTCACCATCGTGAGAGGGAGCCAGTCAAAATCGCAATGCCCGCCACTGTAACCAGCAAGACAAGCCACACCGTTACTGCTGCCAGTACCACCCCGCGCGGCCACGACGGGAGCCTCGTCAAACTCAATGCTGGACCCGCCAACACGGACGTCCTGACATTACGAACGCCATCACAATTTTCAATATCTGGCAGCATTCCAACAAGTTAGGTAAACACCATTATTCCTTTCAGGCTTAATGACATAACGGCACAATCACTCACTGGGATGTGACTGATTCTCCAAGTGTTCTCATCACCTCGGCCTCTGCTACCTCATGCACGGCTCGTGCTGACGGTTCGTGTGCCAGGCAGGCGATAGCACGATCCAGGCACAGCCGGCCAGTCCATCACGGAACTGAGTGAACTTGAATCACTGAAATCAGTAAATATTTTCCAGTCCCCATCCAAATGCAAACGAGAGGGATTTAGGCAGCAGTGCATGCATATTCATTTTATAAACAAGCAGGTTAAAAAGGGGATTTAATACAATAGAAACAGGTGAATACATTACCGTGCAATGGAGGAAGGGTTTCCGAACGGCAGCGCCATAATATGGAGGGCAGACCCTTTATAATTTCCATCGCGCGTTAGTGTTGACCCTCCACTTTATCACTTCCCCTGTTTAGTTTTATGCTCACAAATTACCGACATGCACCTGCCAAAATAACTGGGGGCTCCGAAATAATTGACGACGCAGCTGAACTGTGACGCCACCGATAGACAATTAATTAAACTGACTGGCATTTCCGCAGTCTTCCACGGCGGCTTGGACAAAAAGGGCGTGTGGTTGGCTGTGGTGTGATATGCGTCGGAATACTACAAATTCCCCTCAAGGAACAAAGATCAGATGAAGACCATATGGTTGTCGTGTGTTACTTTGCATTTCTCGATTAAGATACTACTTTCATGAAAATGTTATATGCTCTAGATAAGAAATACACCTGTACTTAAAACTCAAGAAATGATTAGTGCACGCAAGATATGACGTCGTGTAAAAAAATCCCATACCTTTTTTTTTTATCTCCTGCTGGTTCATCTTAACACGAAACCTACGTCGGTAGACGCAAAAAAACAAATAAACGAAGAGATTACAAAACATTATCAGTAGGCTAACACTTCCCAACACTGAAAACTATATAGAGTACAGAGCTGGGCATCGCTATCGAATTCGAACTTCCGCTGTCACAAATTCGCTAACTTATTCCATAACTTTCGCAATCACAATTCCGCTAATTTGGAGATTTAGTTTAAATCGCAATCGCAAATCCGCAATCGCAAATAGCTACACAATATTTGCAGTCTTCCCCCACAAAACTTGACACCGAAAATGCAAACCGCAAACAAATATTGTATTATTAATAGTCCTCGAATCTCTTTTCACTCTATTTGTGATGTAATGATGTAGCTAGGCATTGATCATACATACGCTACTGCTACTTCAAGTATGGACGATTTGTAATCATACTAATTACTTTGTAATAATCTGACAAGCATCTATTTTTAACTTATTTTTAATGAGAAGGACCAAAGGAAGTTCATGAGTGCGACTGTCAAAACTAAATCCATATTCATATGCCCTGTCTCCTTCAAAACACTTATTATGATGTTTATAATAAGATCCCCTGCGAGGTTTATATGTGAATATGCTTTTTGTAAAAAGTGGAAAAGGCAACAACAGCACTGACGGTGTGGCGAGCTACTAAATCACCTGCGCTTGTACGGCCCAGCAAGCCTCGGTTAGCCATGTCTCGTACATACAATGACGCTGAGTGAATTGGGAAATATATGTTAATCACAGTCTCAAAGATAAGTGAAGTTTAATTTGTAATGCAGTACCTACAGCTGCGAAATGATTAAACTCTAGCAGAACGAGAGGACATTTTGACTCAACGAATATGTAGCCTATTATTACACGGCACGCTAACCCAGCCACAGCTTTGAGGCCAGGCTGCATTGCATGTATTTTCCAATCCACTCAGCGTTACTGTGAACACCATAAATGTATGTAACTTTGAGGCTGGCTTAATTATATAGGGATAACCAGTGCGACTTCAGTGACTCCCTAGCAGCTACACCGGTATGAAGTACTGAGTTCGATACCGCTTCAGAACCAACGTGCATAACACACTTAGGCCTACGTACCTGAGCCTCAAGGAACAGCGTGCATGCGGCTAAGGGACTGACGACACGAGAAAGCCGGGAACCAGCAGACTGAGATCACTGATGGCACAGTAGCCATGACACACGTGGCGGGGCTCGCAGCGCGGCCCGCAGAGGGCGTCGCGGGAATGGCCGCCGACGCGTGGCCCCGCTGGCATGCACTTTGTGTGCGGTTACTTTGCGGTAGACAGTCTGGGTCAGTGTAAGCTGTTCCAGATAAAGTAAACATGAATGTTCGCTCATTTCAGTTCATATTTTTTACAGGATTACAGCAATGCCTCTATATATACGTTTTCAAAAAACAATTAGGACTCGTATTACATGACAGATCAAGAATTATATGTAGTAGGTACTCACCTTTTTTTATATATTTCAAATTACCATTTCATATTTTATTAAAGTAAAAAAATGCTGCAACCATTCTAAAAATGTTCGAAATTTCGAAATGGCCAATGGCCACCCCTCCCATGGCTACCTCCCCTCCCCCCCCGTCAGGCCTGTCCCATCGGCCATCAGTCTGGCTAATTGTCCGAGCATCGCTTCTTGGCAAATGGAGGCCCAGCTCACTTTGTCTGCCGCCCAACGAACCTATCTCGTCCTCAGCTGATGATCATCTATAACCCAGATCGTCCCCGGCCGACACTGCCGCCCCTCCTCGTTACACCGTGCCCCTCCACCCCTGCCTCTGCCTCGCTCCCCCTCCTACTTCTTCCTCGTCCCTTCAGTAACCATGTCCCGCACTAATGGTAACAAAATATCGTACTACTACTTTCCATTATAGCCATACCAGGGAATGTACGTCATGCCACCCTTTAACCCTCCTTACTCCACCCCTGTGCCCATCCACCCCGCGACCCCTCTCCCCTCACCCCCCGTCCACCACCAACACGGGCAATCTCACAAGAACACCGCCAATCAACGCTCCGGGTCACCCCACTGATGACCAGGCGGGAGGCCGGGGATCATCAGTCTTGCGTTCAATTAAGAGGTACACGAGAGTGGTCAGGAGAGGCAAGAGAAGGGGACCACGCCCACCCCGGCTTAATGGACCACCACATCCATCGTTGTCTGTGCTCGCCAAACGCTTGTAGTCAGCCATGTAAATTCAGATTGTATCTATATTAAATCACTCACACAAATGGAAAGTCATGATAATGTAGACAACATTAAAGTGATCAGAGCTGACTTTACTTAAAACTTTATAGTGACTGATGGACTAGGGCCTGCTTCTCTCATAAACCACAAAAGAATGTAAGTGTTATCTATAATGACACTACCAAATTTCACAGAGGACATTCTTAAGTATTTAAACACCTACTTTCGCAACTTTAGTAAATGTGAAGTTGAAATATACGTCATGTTTAAGTACAAATAATAATTAGAATTATTTTGTCAAACATTACTCTATAACTATGTATAAAAATTGCATATATCCACTTATACTGTAGTAAATAGAAAGTGAATAAAGTTAATGCTAATGCTTACTTTTCATAAAACAGCAAATGCTAAATAGCCTGACCTCTTCTATCTGGTTTCATTAGCCTACTTACCTTTTTTTAATGTTTGTCTATTGTTAAAGTAGTAGCTGATGAAATCTTTCCCATGATCATTTATGCTTGCTTTCAAAGTCAGCTCCTTCATATCTTGAGGCAAACCAAGCCAAGTTACAAGCTTCATCACTGAGCTCAAACTATGTATCTTCAGAGCTCACATACATGTTGCTGGCTGCATCCGATACTACATAACATGCAGGCATCTTTTTAAAACTTTAATTTCCTTCTTCAACACCCCTCTGGGCTTTAATGATCCATGTCAGGGAATAGGTATGTTTTATTTTTATATAGTTGTCCATGTCTTTACATAAGTCATATATAAAATGCAGTCACACCAGTACAAGTATAAAAATATAAGTATATACTCCAATATCTACCCAAATATTTCAGTCTTGAAATAATTATCCTAACTCTTATATATCAACCTATATGTAAAATCTCTCAATCCGACAGATACCCCTGCATGGCATGATACTTATACCCTGTATCATACAAGTGGTTGAGAGGGCAGAGAAAGCCAGCCTGAGTTCCTTAAGCTTAACGAGAAAAATGGGAGGATGGAGTTTTGGTGAAGATGTGTGAATGAATGTGAAATGTTTAAGTAGGCATTTTTCTCCCCTTCTTGCCACTGTTCTGCTTCTCAAGTCTGAACATTCTACCTTCCTTGGTTCAGGAAAATAGTTGTGATGAATACTGGATTCCTATTTACTACTGGAGACATTCTAGAGCTTTCCATTGCTCTAATTCATAAGAAACCAAGGGAGAATATTCCTTTAAAAATTGTATGTCAAGGAACTTTTTCATTTACACCAGTAATTCCAGATATTGTTTGAATCTGCGGAGTTGTAGATAAACCTGAAATCATCTGTTCTGCCTCCATTTGTAAGGTTTCAGCTTTATCAATCAGCAACATCTGTGAGTGGAAACACTAGATCAGTATTAAGAATGCTGAGATAATGGCTATAAATAACACAGTAATACACATAAACTGATAGACAATATATAGAGAGAGCATTCCCCCACCCCCAAAAATAAAGATGCCCCTTCTGACATAATACAAATGCATACAATCATCTCACCTTAGCAGTATTAACAATCTGAAGGGCTGACACATAAGACAGGTGCCTCACAGCCCCCATCAATGTTCTAGGTTCACATATTGCTACATCTTGCAGTGTTTTTAGCCCAGCTTTGTACATCAATTGTGCTCGACCCTGAAAAGAAAAATGAAGATGGGAAAATATTATAAAAGAACTTTTATAAAATTTACCAAAACAAATATTATGTACTTTTGTTTTGTGAGATATACCAGATGCAGTGAGAAGAGAATGGCAATACAGCCTCTGGTAGGTAATGAATTTTATGGAAAATTCATAGGAACCTTCTCATACCTGACAAAATATTCCATAGGATGAATTAAGCTCACAATATTGATCTCATCTTTTTATCTCTCAAATATGATAGGTATAGTATAATGTGAAGAGATAAGTGAGCATTACTGATTAAAGAACAAACAAATTCTATTGACATTTACGAAAAAAGAAAAAAACTTGGGCAAGCCATATCATACAGAAAACTAATAGCAGATGGGCAACCGCAGTAATAGTGGCAAACCAGATATTACAGATATCTGTGCAGACAGAGAACCATGAGGGAAAATATTAGAGCCTTTGTTGGATCAGGATGGAGTACACACTAACATCACAGAGGTGGAGGATGCTGGACGAGGACTACTGATGGCTGATGGTGATGATGATGAGTGCCAGGCTGTTCTTACCTTTAAATTTTATTACATTTTTTTTTCTTCCCCCCTGCTGAATTCCATGATATTGCAGGTTTGAATCTTGTAGATATATACATCTCATTTACCCTGGCATGTGAAAGGCAATCAGGCAGAGATGAATACAAACACTGGTCTGCACAAGTCAAGCTACTATAGGGTTAAGACCATTCAGCCCAAAAGAACCAGCTTGAGCTCCATGACATCATCACATTTAAGGTTTGAGGCAAGAATATATTTATAGACATAATTATTTTTGTGAAACTGATAAATATGATAGTGAAGAATAAATAAATTTATTGTAACGCAAGGCTCATTAACTAATACTACACATGACTGAAGAACTCACCTTCTTAATGCCAGGCAAGTCCAACAGAGGCATTAACTCTGCTACACAACACCCTGACAACACCTGCGTTATGTTGGCTAGAAGATCCCTAAAAGCCCACAGCTGTTCTAATTCCTGAAAAAGATTTGTAAAAGTTTAAATACATCTCAAAAAGTCTATGGAAAACTTAGTGAAGAATAAAATATAACTTTGAGTTCAGGGTCAGCATAGCAAGTTGTAGCATCTGCCTTACATCAATGGATGATTAATTTTACTCATTATATTTTGTCTGAAGATCTCACCCATCTGCTTAATAAATTACTGTAGACAATGGAAGAAAAATCATAGGAAAGTACACCAGGACCAACTTACTGCACAATAGTGTGAAACACATGAAGCAAAGGCAGTGGTACTGTTGAGGAGCTGCTGCAGGTCTCCACGTTGACACCCAAGCTGTGAACTTGCTTCCCACACACCCTGCCTACACCACACAACGTGAAGTTTCATTGCACTGTAAAACCTTTTCAGTACCTCTTCAGTGACATTCTGTAAAGAACACATGTTTGATAGTAATACCTACCCCTCACTGCTCTTAATTTTCTTTTCTGGTAAGAACATTCCCAGGACCTACTCCAAGACTTAGCAGTTTTGACTTATACTTTGATATCCTCCAAGTTAGGAGCAAGATTTTAAAAATTTCAGCTTTTAAATGTATTTAGCAGTTCTAAGAAGTTTTATAACTACAGGTTCTGATACTCAACCACATTTTAGAACTCGTCACTCCTACAACTTCCTCTCTCTTCATGTTATCTTTTGTACAATGTATTTAATGTTTACCAACCTTTATCCTCTTTCCTGATATCATGCGAGCAATGACCCCGTCATGTATTCGCAGAGCACTGGCCAGCTTAAGTTCCTCCTTCCCAAGCATGGAGTACTGAGTGCAGAAAAAAACATATGGTTGACATTATAGCAGCTATTTGAAATCTCTTCTTATCTATACTAATACATTGGGCTCAGTTTGAAAACTTGGTCCTCAGGCAGGAGATAACCAAATGGCAACTCCAAATAGGAAGGCGCGAGTGTCATCATTGCGAGTCTGCCGCACAGATGACCACAAAGAAATCTTTAGTCTTGAAAATTACAAGTTAAAAATTGGGAAAAAAAAAGAGATTTCTTCGTGCTCATAAATGAGACAAATTATGTATTGGCTATGTGATTTTCCAGTCCGCTTCTTGGAGCTGCAAGCTAACACATACCAAATTTTTATCTAGGTACTAGCTTAGACCCCCTGAAATACTTCACTCAGAGAGCTCTGAATAGTACCAAAATATTAAATTACATTCATTCATGTTTCTCTTAGTAGGGAGGTTGACATGCAAGCCATATTAGAAATTATTATAGTGACTTAAATACACCCATTTCCCTGCTATCGTGCCTAATTGGTTACAAAACTGTGGAAGACAGCAGAAATGCATGACAGGTGAACTGAAGAATCAATGAGAATAATTCCAATTGGTAATTGGGCAGTTATGAGTTGCATAACTCCCCCATGTAAGGCGGGTGATCCATATCGAAGTCGATCAGCTGAGCACAACAAAAATGTCTACCAACAACAACAGCTCCCTCACAATATTACCAAAGCAGCCCTTATAGGCAGATATTTACTGGAAACAGTAATCATAGTTTAATAAAATGTTCGTAAAAGGTAAGAAGATGCAGCAGAGGTGACACTGGCCACAACCACATAGCTATGACAACTCCTTTGTTTACAAATACACGAGGAGGCCAGTTTTTAGGGAATGCAAGACAACAGTGAATGGTAACAGCAGAAGGCGCAATAGCAGGGGATTGGGTGTACTTCAAATTTAAATACTTCATAAAAAAATAAGACAAGCCACACTTACAGCCCTCTGAAACACATTTGGATTTATCTTCACTGCCTGAACACTTTCATAGGGTATGACAAGGTGTATCAAGTGAAGGTAAGTGTTCACGGAGAGCCTGTCTCGTGCTTCAAGAAGATCATTAAACAGTCGCTGGGCCACAGTAAACTTAACATTCCCTGAAAATAAAAGAGATATTCATTAACTTGCAACAACTAGCAATAGGAAACATTCAGTCCTGTTGGTCTGTTCAACAAAAGCAGTATAGGATGAGCCTAGCTTGCATATAAGATACACTTACAGGGACACTTACCCTTGATGGCAGCACGCCCCAACTTGCTGACTTCTAGAATGTCTCCATCTTCCACAGGACGGCTGAGCATTACTACGGCTGATGCCGGGGATGCATCGGATGACTTTTTGGAGGAGCTCAACTTGCTAGCCTCTGAACAAGAAGAACCCAAGGATAAATAAAAACTGTTGTAATTATTCAATTGAAATTACTTTCCTAGACTAGTTTTATTTCTTGTGACAAATTATAGCACAATGTTTTTTTCTTTCAATTGGTTGATGCTTATAAAGACAATGATGTGACCCATTTGCCACAATGCAGGGCAAGGAGATTCAAGTGTTAAAAATAATAAATGAGCCAGTGAAATGAAGAACAGCACCAACAGTACAACTAAGCATATGTACACCAGCATTATATTATATTTGCCTAAAAAAGGATTTGTTTCCAAGAGTGAAAGGCATTTTGACTGATGCTGGGATAATTGTTTAGACTTCCCCATCTTAATAGAAAAGTTATCTTGCTTTTCATCTCATTTCTCAAGAGATAATGAATACTTTTAAACACATCACAGTTAAGGAACTTTGTAAATACCATCATAAATCACTGGACACTCCTCATATCTGTTATCTACAGTACATTTGGGTAAAGTGAAGAATGATAAACTGACAAAATATCTTCCAATTATATTCTTATAAACTTGACTCATTAAATCTTACCTACCAGGGAGTGCTGGAATTAAGTCGTCCTGCTCTTGTTTAATGCGCACCAACTCCATCTCCCTCAGCTTTTCTATTAGCTCAACCACCTGAAAGCAACAAACCTTCACTCATTATCCTGAAGGTAAGAACTGCACCATCATCCTCATCAACCTGACACTCAGTGAAATATTTCAGTATAACAGACACAAGTCAAGAGTGAATATTGGCTCCCCCTCCTGGAAACAAAAACTTACCTTGAGCGAGACATCTACATCCAGGTCAGGAGCTTGACGTGCCAGTAGGGAAAGGCTTGCAAGTTTTTTCAGCTGAGAGAGAGACGATGCAACATCCAGACCTATTGAGGTAAAGAGCAGTGTAGTCAGACCATGGAAGTCTTCTTCAGCCAAGGAAGAGATGCAGTTCTCCACTCTTGACAGCAGCATCTTTCCTACCTGTTGAGTGAGAAAAGAAAAGAAACTGTTACAAAACATGATGATGATGATAATTCTTCTTCTTTCAAAACACTTCAAGAAACACTAGCAAAAAGTGTAATGAGTGAGCAGCTACTTTACTGACACGATATTAAAAGATAAATCCACCCAGTGTCTGACCACATTCACATGACTATGCCTTATGTAGAAAGACTATAATTTTATGTATAACTTAGTGACTTTAATTTCATGCATAACTCAAGGCTCACTTGCTTCAAGTCCTTTCTCTCAATGAGAAGAAAGCTCTCTCCAGATGAACTTAAACCGGCACGTCCAGCTCTTCCAACCATTTGTTTATATTTTGCCTGCGTTAAGAAGTCTCGTCCTGTATATGGCGATCGAATTATGACCTGAAAGATGGAAGACAAGTCCTGGGCTCATAAGTAATAGCATCAGATCAAAGATACAGGAATAAAGAAAAAGTACAGGTACTGAAAGGCATGACATAATAAAAAAGTGAGACTGTAAATTATCTTCAGTTTGCTTTCCCAATGAACGCAACTGTTAACAAAGTGGTTAACAAAGTAGTTCTTTCTCACCCTTCTGGCAGGAAGATTGATCCCAGCTGCCAAGGTGGATGTGCAACATATGATGCAAATGGTTCCCTGTAGATATGCCTCCTCTATCAGGTGGCGCTCTGCATCAGTCAGGCCTGCCAACACAACCCCATTATCATCATAAACTACAGAGGTGAAAAATATAATCTTATTTATTCAGATTACATGCAGTCAAAGAGAGTTAAACATGTAAACAAAAGTGATGAGGGTTAATTTCTATGTAGACTTTGCTAGTAGAACAAATATAAAAACAAATAAACATATAAGGAAAGGAGACAAGACTTAATTTCTATATAAACTTTGCTACCAGAACAAAAGAGCATGCAACTTTCTTGAGCACCTGACAAACACAACACAAAGGCTTCAGAGTGTATTGGCTGTTCATAAAGTGAACTCTACCTGCAGCAGGGAGCTCAAACCTTCATATTCGCCTTTGACTCATCAGAAGCCACTACTTGCTAAACAAACTATACTCTGGTCTCTAAAAGGTAACTCAACAAAAGAAAATAATTATCCCATGCATTACTTTATTTCATACTCAAAGTGTCTACCTTTCTCATTGCCTTTATGAAGAAACCAGTATTTACGGATGATTCTAAATAAGAGCTTACCAGAATGGTGATAAGCAACTCCATAGGGGATAGTCTTCCTTAACACGGGACATATAGACTCCCCTCCTTCCTCTTGTAAAGCACTGAGTAGAGCTTTCTTTCTGTCATAGAAAAACTGAAACACAAAACAATAATTATTATTTTGTGTTTATGAGTATAATCATAGGTATACAGTACATTTAACTAAAATTTACAAAACTCATAACTATTGTTTTCATACCTCTAAGTTCACAAATTTGTAGTGGAGTATTAACATCAAGGTATGACAGGATTGATAACTGATGTAGGAAGTGATGTAGTAGTGTAATTGAAGGAAGCAAACTGTAACACTGACATCAATAGTGAGCCCTAAAGTCATGGTCGTATGATGGCAATGTTCAGGTGATGCAGAGAACTGTATGGTGAAAGGAGGGAGAGTTGTAGGAGCTATGGAGGTACTAAACAGTAGAGGAGGCAGTCAAAACCAACCTACTTTAAAAATGAAAGTAACTTTTTAACTGGATAAATTTTATAGCCTCTGCATTAATTACAAGACTGACTCTTCTTTATTCCAGCTGAAAGAAAAAATGTTTTACTTGATAAAGACTGGATAATGCTCACCTGCTTCAGCTTTTTGGGCAGGGTTTTGGATATGTTTAGTGATTCATTCTCACACCAAAGTTTCGTGGGACAAAATATCAGACAAGAGTACTGAGGTACAACTTCTTCCACTAATATACCGATGTGGTTTTGGCTCTGTAAAATAAAGGAATCAACAGAGGACTGTCAGAGAGGAATCTGGACCTGCAACCAATCCTAGGATTTTAATGACTCAGATACCACACATCCAATCCCTCGCTTGCCGACTCTCTTCCAATGCTCATCCACTCTATTGATCCATCCCATTAGTGGTTTACCCAGTACCATCTCCCTTAATCCTTCCCTCACACACTCTATTCACAAAGTCATTCATTCTTATTACATGTCCAAAACACAATTTACTATATTTTTATATCAATACAGCAGCCCAATCAAGTTATCGTGATTACAAAAGCTTTATACTGATCATGTCAATTTTTCTATTAAAAGATCTTATACACCCTCAGTTAAATCATTAACTATAGTCTTCTCTATCTGAAGAGAACATAAATGATATCACTTACGTTAAAGGTGCATGTGCGCCTATTTATAAATAATTCAGTCTCTGTCTTCGCTGCCTTGTTGATCTGACACAGCTGCTCTCCCATCTGAAAAATTGAAAATAAAAAGTTTGGGGTTCTGTTGGGTTAAGTTATGTTAAGTTTAGGGTACCTTCAAACACATGATAGCCAGCACCTTATGGTATAAATCAACAAAGAATGACCTCACTTTGTTGTATAGAAATTCTCATTAGTAAAGATGCATATATGAATTTTCTGAATCAAGGCCTATAGTAACTGTTTGGGGTTTTGTTAAGTTAGGTTAAGTTAAGGGTATCTTCAGACACATGATTGCCAGCACCATATGGTACAGTTCAAAACTCATAACCAATGAATAGGTAATGCTCACCATAACATATTCAACAAGCTGGACAGGACGAAAGCTGTTTTCATAAGTCTCAGCACCAAGAAATTCTGCCAACTCCTTAATGTTGCCAACAGTCGCACTCATGGCCACTACCTGCACCGAGGCTGAAGGGACAGAACATGTGATAATTAATACTCTTAGAAACTTATATATAGCTATTAAATTGAAGGCTACTGCATCAAATCAAATTAACTCTCACAAAGATAAAACTGTCCTAATAAATATTAAGATTCTCATCATTCAGATACTATTGTTGCAAAATCTGACACTGGCTGTGAGTGGTACATCATTAGCAGGGAAATTTGATGCCTTCTAATTATAATACATTAAAGTACAATCAAATGTGTCCCAAATTCAGGATTTCATGCTAGATCAACACTATGGTAATAATTCCCAATCATAAAAAATCTCAAACCTTACGTGCAGAGTATCGTAGTGTAGTGAGAAGGTTTTCCAGAATCGCCCCGCGTCCTCCACTATCTCCCACCATGTGAACCTCATCAACAACAACCAGGCCAAGCTCTTTGATCCGACCTTCACCCAAGAGAGAGTTGACGAGCCCACATGCTTTCTCTATCGTAGCTACATAGACCACTCTTCTGAAAAATAAAAGGAAAGAATTAGAGTAAAACTAGCTACACTTCCATTCTGTCTCATTTTGAGTTGAGGATAGACCAAGAATGTTTAGTGTAGAAAAAGGGGATAGCTGAGTTACTGAAAAATTGGGGATGAGGGTTTGGAAGATTGTGTTGCATTGACAGGTGGTGAAATTGAGTTTTTGAGGGATTGAAGGACACCAAGTCCCTCCTTCCCATACAAAAATGATAGCAGGGTCAGAGGTTAAGTGTTCTGTAGCATCCAGCCTCGAGTCCTGTAATTCCTGTTGGGAGAGTTTTTTTTTTTAAAAATGATGTTGAGTAATGCAGAATAGTCATCCACATAGGAATGAAAAGGACAGTTTGTTTTGGAAAGATTATTAACAACAATAGAACGAGAGTGAGAGATAGAAGTAATCCCTGCAGAACAGCACTGTTTATAGGTTTGGGGGTAGAAGAGTGAGTGCCTACCACAGCAGAGCCTATAAGGAAACTGGAGATAAAAATAGAGAGGGAAAGAATCTGTAGGAGGGTAGTTTAGACAGCAAAAATTTGTGCCAAACTGTGTCAGACTTACTTTTTTTTGTGTTTAGTTGGGGGATAGGTTCCTCTGCTGCTGGCATACTCCTCCACTAAAAAATCCAGCTCCACTCCAAAAGGTGCCAGATCTCTTACCTGAAAAAAAAAAATTGATACTACATTAGTATCAACATCCTAATGCACGCTATAAACTCTAAAATAAACAGCATTTATGGCTAAAGGCTCAGCATCACACAGAATCACATTTATTCCACATGAAGTGTACTTTACCTTCCATGTTCCAGACATTATCTATATTTGCCCATAGTCACACTGATTCCATATCCTCTTTCTTTTGAAATTCATTGCATTCTTAACTTTAATAAGTCATTTAGTATTATCCGTAATAATTATGCAGGAGCTCTGTGCCCAAAGCAATGCTGTCCTAACCTCTGAATACTGCCTCCTAAAATGATCAAAAGAACATGATTCAACAATGTTTAAAGTAAACTCCTCACTATGTATTCAACTTTTAAGCTAGTTTGTAGGAAATGCACAAAATTATCATCACTTTTACGAGACAGTTGTCTACTTTTATCCCATTCAACAGCAGAACTGATAATGATGAGGTGATGAAGTGGGGAGTAACAAAAAGAAATGGTAACTGTTGGTGTCACCCGCCTTCTCTTGCACCAAAGCCACATAGGGCAAGATGAACAGAGCGTCAAGTTTCTTGAGGAGAAGCTGTTGCCACACCAACACTTCGGCAACTAAGGTTTTTCCACCACTGGTGGTCATGGAGATGAGCAAATTGGACCCTGTCCCTCCTTTGAGGATGCAGTCCTCCTGCCACTCTGAAATATAATGTCGGTATTCATCATACCGGCCATATGTTCTTATTTTCTTGTTTTGGAAAAAAAATTTAGTACATATTTAGATGCTGTACCAAATCCTCCAGCTTCAACATTTTATCAGAATTGCAAAAAAACATTTATAATACAAAAATCATATGAACAAAACAATAAAATGGGATGTGAAAGAAGTTACCTCACCATAAAGCTTGGTGATCCCTCGGTGGGTTTTGAGCAGCTCCAAGACACGAGACTGCAGGCCAAAGAAAGGTCCCAGATTAAAGGACTCGTGAGTGCTGCGAGTGCACTCCTCCAGGGCAGCCACCATCTCCTCTTTTCGGCGCTCATTTTCACACTTGAGTTGCCCTGCAGAGTGATGCAATGTTAAGCGTTAGAGTCTACCATGAAGAATGTAAAGATATGCTCAGAAGGTAAAGCATATTCATTCTAGGAGGCAATGCAGCTGTTTGCTGCATGAGGAAGGCACCAACTGCATTTTCCCTCTAACTCACCTCCACTCTTGAACTGCCTCTGAATACGAGTAACCAGGGGTTGTGAGGAAAGAGTGCTGGAGAGACTGGCCTGGGTGGGAAGGATGATGCTGGCTTGGGTGGGAGAGATAATGCTGGACTGGGATTCACATACTTTTGGAGGGCATATTTCTTCAAAGAGCTGTGGTGACAATGGTGCAGTAGGAATGCCACTAGACCCCGAAGAAGTAAGCTGGTCAAGCTTATCAAAATTTATATGACTGATGAAAGAGTCATCCTTAATTAATACAGAACTCTCATTTATACTATCATTAATGTCCTTGGCAAAAAGTTTTTCGATGAGAGAATCGTCAATTAATGCACTCTCACTTTTGCTATCATTGGCTATACAATTTTCAGAGTTTCTCGGTGGCTTTTCTTTGAGCAGCTTCTCTGAGCTAAGATTCAGCTGCTTCCTTTTCTTTACCCTGCGGCACAAAACGGGGGAACTGGAGGCCAGTGGGGAGTGTTTCTCGTCATTACCTGGCGAGCATTCCCATTTACCCATTCGGTCAATAACTGGGGAGCAGAATCCTGAAGTGTTTCTCTTGAATCTTTGAGTCTTAGCCATACTGCCTGTAAGGAAAACTGCATGTTACAATCTGTTGTCTGTCTGTTACTTTTATGCAATTGTCATATCTAGCATTGAAATAGTTCACTGATAGAACACTCATAATACAATCTGGCAACATTTTTTTTTTTTACAGCGAGGAAGCAGTTCAAGGAAAAAAATAATAATAACGGTAAAAACCCCCCGCTACTCACTGCCCCTACAAAGAGTCAAGAAGAGTGGCTGAAAGATAGGTCAATTTCGGGAGGAGAGGTGTCCTGATATCCTGATAACGTGTTCCAGCCATTGCTAGCTCAGGACTTTGTTTGCATTTTGTTGCATTTTTCCTTGAAAATCTGCTTTGAGTGCACCCAAAGATTTGTTTTCCAATTCTTACGTTGGGTGCAATTCTGAAATGATGGCCCTGAAGCAGTGTAATGTTTTGTTTTGATTTATTTTCAATTCTGAAGTTGGGAGTAATTCTGAAATGAAGAGTAGACTTTTTTTGTAAGACTAATGTAAAAAAAATGTTTCAATATGTTTTCCAATCCTTGTCTCGGGTGTGATTCTGAAATGATAGCCTAGGACCAGCGTAACTTAAAATAATGTTTTGATTAGTTTTCCAATTCTTAAAAAGTTGGGTGTAATACTGAAATAATAGCCCGGGACCAGCATAATATATAAAAAAACGGTTGTTCTTGACAGTCATTGCTCCAAGCTGGTCTGTACAATATTTTTTGCATAGCACAGTTTACACAACGTAGCTACCATTTGTGAAGGTTTTTGTGAGTGATCTGCTCTGCGATGCCCTTTGATTTATGATTTCCAATTCTTATGTTGGGTGTAATTCTGAAATGATAGCCCAGGACCAGCAAAATGTAAAAAAAAGTTTTGATTTATGTTTATATAATGCCAGAAGGTTAAGTTAAGTATGGAATGATACATGGGAGACACACTTAATTACTTACAATACTTATACCGACTTCTGTGATCCTGTGTACCTTCCATACTTAACCTTTTGGCATTACATTTCCAGTTCTTAAGTCAGGTGTAATATTGAAATGATAGTCCAGGATCAGCTTAATCTAAAAAAATATATATATAAAAAAAAAAGTATTTCAATGTTTCCTAATTCTCAAGTTGGGTGTAATACTGAAATGATGGCCCAGGATCAGCATAACTTGAAAAGAGGCATAACTCGAAAATTAGACATTTGCGACGGAAATGAGGTACAAAATCGTGCAATTCACTACATCTATCACCAGAAAAACATGAACCACATAAGAAAATCGTTGGTTGGGTGAAACTGTAAATTGTCCGTCGGGTGTAATACTGAAATGATAGTCCAGAATCAGCTTAATCTATATTTCAACGTTTTCTAATTCCCAAGTCGTGTGTAATACTGAAATGATAGTCCAGAATCAGCTTAATCTATATTTCAATGTTTTCTAATTCCCAAGTCGTGTGTAATACTGAAATGATAGTCCAGAATCAGCTTAATCTATATTTCAATGTTTTCTAATTCCCAAGTCGTGTGTAATACTGAAATGATAGTCCAGAATCAGCTTAATCTATATTTCACCTGAATCATATTATTTCAATTTTTTTCTTTCAGTCAGGATTGTAATACTGAAAATGATAGCCCATCAATCAAATAATCTATATTTCAATGTTTTCCAATTCCCAAGTCGTGTGTAATACTGAAATGATAGTCCAGAATCAGCTTAATCTATATCTCAATGTTTTCTACCCAGGCCCAGGACCGTCATCTACATCCTTTTTTCCTCCCCATTACTTACATATCTGCTGTCCCTTTATTAGGCTTGACATAAATGAGGACTCACCACTCAGGAGCCATTCACAGTCCGGTATTTCTGTGGCTCAACACTTGAAATTCAAATCCATTGCGTCACGACCACCTCCCACATGGCTTGGCTCTTGGTCTGGGGCTGGGTCTTGGGCTCCTCCTTCTCTCTCTTCTTCTTTTGAGCTGTTCCGCTTTGTATCTCTTCTTAGGTCCTATTTTTTTTATTTTTTATTTACACCTATATGCTTTACAACGCACTCTTACTTCACTGTGCACACTTATAAATATACTTCATTCTGCTCCCACGTCCATCAGAGGTCCAGATATCGTAACGTAGCTCGTTTTTGTGATTTTAACAACTAATTATGCGCCAATTTGCTCATTTGTTGCATTTATAAACTCCTTTAGCTAGGGTTATAAGTCTATCTTTATTTAATATCCAAATTTATTAGATACAATGGTGCCAGATTGTCGTACTCTGTCTCCTATATTTACTGATTTCCGACCCCAAAACTGCCTTCACGACCCCAATAACTCCCTTCATATATAGTTATCGTTAAACTGCTTAATTATTGGTATTTTTTGGCAATAGCTATGGCTCAGAAACCGGTAAATACGAGGTTCTGAGTACGACAATTTGGCATCAGTGCTCCGATGTGGTGTAGCAAGTACGATCATTTGGTAGCGTCGCCGCTGGATAATCGTCGCGCACCTGGCAGCCACACCGGGTCACGTGACATAGTTCAATGGCGTCTCTCGGGGCGTCTCGGGGCCGTGTAAACAATACCAAAAGAACCTCGATTTCGGGCACACAGGAGGCACCCCACCCCTCGGCGAGCCTCTGGAGGGACCGGTAATATTCACAGGTAATATTCCACTGCACAAACTAACCCGCCGAGCCGTAGTTTCCCTGTATTTCCCCCGGCAGCTTCATTGATTGGTCCTCCGCCTCGGCCATGGCATGTTCCTGGTGGGGGCGAGGAGGGCCACGGGGTCTTATTTTGTTGGTTGTGTGCTGTTATTGTTTCTTCGTGATCCATTTGCACGGTTGTTTTTATCTCTGCAGTCTTTCTTTGGCTTTCCTGGAGGTTTAAGTGTTGTGAGAAAACCAATATGACATAAGAAGAGAAGTAAGGAGTTATTGGCACGTTAATAAATCCAATCTTTGCCACATTTCCTCGCATCTTTGGCGGTGGCTTCCAGGCGCTGCACGGGAAGGCCAGGGCTCACAGATACTCACGAATGGTGGTCAAAATCGTGCAATTCACTACATCTATCACCAGAAAACATGGATCACGTAAGAAAATCGTTGGTTGGGTGAAACCGTAAATTGTCCCTGGATTATAATGTACAAGGCTATCAAGTGCAGAACACGCATATTTGTGTTGTGTAGTTGTGTGTGCTCAATAGTTAAATTTTAGCTCCTGGCCCTCCCACACTTTATCGAGACGAATAAAATTTTAACACTGTTTCGGCATTTACCGCCCACCCTGGCAAATCACTCAGTTGTTGACGACTCTGTTTGAAAAAGCATACTTCCTGGTGGTGAGTCTTGATCTTGCCTTGAGTATCTTTGTGTTCCTCTTGTTTTATCCAGACATGGGGCGATCACTTATGTTATGTAATTGATTATGATTACTTCATATTTTCATGATTACGTTTATGATTACAATAAAATTAGGTGTAATCGTTTACGATTACGATTACATGATGTATTAATCGTGATTACAGGAAGGACTGAAAGGTGAACTTGCAAATTTCATACACATGTACCATACTAGGTATTTAGTTGGTTGAGTTATCGTACTACAGATATTTAGAGTACATACTTGCTGTACGAGAAACTATTAACTAAAACTTTGGTAATGTAATCGCAAATTCGATTATGATTACTTAAAAAAAATAAGAGGGTAATCGATTATGATTACTTGAAAAACTGCAATCAATTGTAATCGATTACGATTACCCCATGTTTGGTTATATCATACCTTGGAACTCCAGGTCTCCTGGGCCAAGACCAAGGTCAGGTGTTTGGAGGCTTGCTAGATGAAACACTACAGTCTGTATGCATGTAGTGAGGATGTTGAGATCTCAGTAAATATCACCTTGGTAGTGTAGTTGATAACAACAGTGAGTCTCGCCAGGAAGTCTTACGGCGGATTAGTCTGGCCCTAGGTGTTATGGACTCGCTCAGCATGAGTATAATGGCATTGTCAATACCTGTGCAGGACAAAGATCCGGAAGTTCAAAGGATGTGAAAAATTGGGTGATACGTTTCTCTTACAGGGTGTGGGGAGTCACATTAGGTTGAGGGCATACACTGTAGCAACATTCCACTTTTACAAGGTATTTAATTATGTTCAGTAATACAAGAACAAATAGATATAAGGAAAAGGAGATGGAGGAGTTTAATTATTAGTAAAAACTTTCAGCTACCTTTTTTTTACAGCATTTCACCCATGACATCCTAAAGGAAAAGGAATATATAACAAACCTTTTAACCTTTCAGGGTCTAGAAATAGGGTAGGAGAGGAAAGGCTATGAGAAACTTGACCTGAATGTGCAGAGGAAGATATACAAAATGACGTCACGGAACAAGAATAAGAAGGAGGAGGAAAAGAAGAGGCAGGAGGAGGAGGCAGCTGCTCAGGTGAGTCGTTTGCTTCTTGTGGATTTTACACATCTCTTTATCAGTTTGTCTGTGGCTTTTTGACCATCAAATCTAGTTATCTCCCCACAATATGTATCTACTCACCCCCTTGCTCTCATGCTTAATTGGCTATGAATTTGTACATGATAGCAGAAATGTATGATAGCTGAATTAAAGGATCAATGGGAAGAGCTCTAATTGGGTACTGGGTATCTGATTGACCTACGTGAGAGCAGTGAATGGTAATAGCGGAAGGTGCAATAGCAGGGGGACGGATGTACATATTCAAAGTATGATAACTTGAGATAATCTTAATGATGAAGGAATCTAATTTAGGCTATCTTCGTCTTGCTTGATGTGTACTTAAATTGTTGCGCCTCCCCTCTTCCCATATGACAGGCATACGAGGAGTTTGTAGCCACTTTTGAAGAGACTCCAGTGCAGAAAGGCAAAGTATGGGTAAAAGCTGGAACCTTCGATGCCGGGTCTAGGAGTAAGTATGATGGAAGAATTTTGTTTTGTTTAAAGTTGAGGTGTTTAGTTAGTTAGCAAGGTTGTAGAGCAGTGAGAATAACTTCATGTGTCTGAATAATTTCCTGTTGCTTTTTCTCAGAGGTAAACCAATATAATAATGAATTTGAATTTGTTTCAGAGGAAGACACAAAGGAGAAAGGCAAGCTGTACAAACCTACATCTAAGTTAGCTGAGTTAGCGGAGAAGTTTTCTAGTGCAGAAAAAGCAGCTCAATATGCCAATAATCGTGTGGAGAAGGACAAACCAGAGAAACCTGGGAAGAAAAAGGAGAAGGAGAAGAAAAAGAAAAGTAACTTAGAGCTTTTCAAGGAAGAGCTGAAAATGTGAGTAAATATGGTTTTGCCTGCATTGTAAATTGTTTCAAGAAGAACACAGTCTTTAAAAAAAAAATGGTTGGTTGGGCCTCAGGAGTGATTATTTGCAAAACCCTTGGAGGCAAAGCTCTATCTGGCAACATCATGACACATTTTTATAGCAATATTCATTATAGTGAAGCTGTGGCTAGTAATGAAACTTTTTACCCCCTTTACTTTTTCTTCATTCTATTCATGAAGTTTACTTTTTGTAAAATTTTCCCCAGCACAACTCAGGCATGTTGGACTGGTACTAGACCAGCATTATGCATGTTCCTTTGAAAGCCAGAGGAATGCATAGCAGCATTTTATCTGTGCCCATCCACTTACTGTGAATTTGCAAGATGCTGAAACTGTCTAAGCAGAAGAGACAATATACTAGTACTTGGAAGAAGTTGGAATATTTCTTTAACCCTGTAGCAGCGACAGGGCAAATTTGTGGCTTTACCGTGTAGCAGCGACGGGCCAAATTTGTGTCATGCTATAAACCCCCCAAAATAGATGATATATAATCTGATCGCAAATGCTTTGATGTATAGTATGAAATGGTTTGTGTGAGGGGTGATTTTTTCTCATTTTTCTCTCTTGGAGGGACCATTAAGAAACATGATCCCCGCTGCTACCGGGTTAAAAGACAATGATGTAACAGTATAATGCTTCCTGTGTTGCCTTGCATTAATACTTCTCTTTTCACTTAGTATGTTATTGATACTCTCTCTTTGTCCACCCAGGATTCAGGAAGAACGAGCAGAACGTCACAGGATCAAAAACATGTATCAAACAAGGGAGTCTGGGAAGAGCAGTCGTTTTGAGGCTCCTGAGCCTAAAATTCCTGGCTTTCTGGGTATGGGTAAGTGTGTTAGCCTCAGTTCAGTGCTGAAGGGTACACATGGATCTTTTTGTTTGTTTTATTCAGAGATAAGGCTGTTGATATTCTTAGTTTTATGCCTTGTTTTATGTTACCTTATTTGTCTCTTGAAATGTGTTTTAGAATACATTGTTTTGTATTACCCATGTGTTGAAAGTGAGTGAAGTGTTGAAAGGAGGAATTGGTAACTCAATCACATGTTCTTTAAATGGTGTAATAATCTCATAGTCAGTGGTACAGTAGGTTGAAGGGTTAACCTAGATATCTGACCATTTAGCTTTTTTACCAATGAGAGTCCAGGATTCAGAATGTTGAGGAGGCACATGACAGTATGGATGTGGAAGTGATTTGTGAATTGATTGATTTTGTGTGTGTGTGTGTGTGTGAGGGGCTGCATCGTTAATTTGATCAAGAGTTGGAATTCATGGAGGGTCCTTTGAGACAGTATTAAAGAGTGAAATAGTACATGAGAGATAAGTGGAAGGGGGATTGCAGAGGCTAAAAAAACAACTTATGAACAGGTGCAAGTGACGAAAAACTTTGCTGTGGTGTTGAGTAAGGGAGAGGGAAGAATTTGTGAAGTAGTAACAGTTTCAAGTTTAGCACCCAGATATGGTTTTGTAATCTGGAAAAACTAGGGGGGAAATGAGCGGACTGAAAATGTCTACATGAGTAAGGTTGATGTGTTGAGTGCAAGAGGGCGACTATTACTAATGTGTGTAATTTATAGTTTTTGTTTTTTACAGATGATCCAAAGATAGGAAGCTTTGACCCGGGAGATCCAACCACAACCAACCTGTACCTTGGCAATCTTAGTCCTAAAGTAAGTTTGACTCGCAGGCTTTTTTTTGTTATTTTATTTGTTTATTTATTTATTTATTTATTTTTGCCCTTGAGCTGTTTCCTTTGCTGTAAAAAAAGAAAAAAGTGAAAGAGTGTCTTACCTCCCCTTCCCACTGCACCATGATTACAGCCACTGAACACTTGCCTCCACTCTTTCTCCCAAATAAAATAGGCTTCAGCATAAATAGATTCGCTGTTCACAATTTCTGAATATGACGAACCACAGAAAACAGCTACAGACCTTTTTCTTGTATGGTAGACGAATTTTAGCATGACTTATAGATGCATTACTGGATTGAAGAGATTAACTGTATACTAGACATGAATGGGGACCTTCTTTATCTTTTGTAGTTACTCTTCCTGCAAACCACAAATTTATTTTTTCCCGTAGATCACGGAGCAGCGTCTCATGGAGCTCTTTGGTCGGTACGGTCCACTTGCTTCTATTAAAATCATGTGGCCACGTACTGATGACGAGAGGAACCGAGGCCGTAACTGTGGCTTTGTGGCATTCATGAATCGCAAGGATGGAGAGAGGGCGTTGTCCTCCCTTAATGGTAAGTTTTTGATATCCTGGTGACTTGTTTTTTTGTGTTTAATATTGTATGAAGCATTACCTCACTGAACATGCACATTCACCTTATTATTATGCTAACCACAATGTTGCTATTACACTTTGCTCAATTAGTAAACTAGGTATTTCAGTTATAGACAGGTACACAAAAATATTTACGTCCTTCCATCACAGTGACTGAAGGGTAATTTTCTGTAGCAATGTTGTGACTAAGGAGAGTTGTCAGATAACATATTATGCGCCCATACTATTTATAGGTAAACTTTGGGAGCAGAAGCACCATAGCGGCAGTCCATGAGTTGAAGTGTGAGTGGAAAAGTATTAATTATGATGGAAGATTGATCTGGTAGCTCTAATGGTCCTTTACATTTTCCTTTCAGGCAAAGACATAGATGGTTTTGAAATGAAGTTGGGCTGGGGGAAAGCTGTCCCCATACCCTTGCACCCTATATACATTCCCCCCGCCCTGGTTGAGCTTACCTTGCCCCCGCCACCCTCTGGTCTGCCCTTCAATGCCCAGCCAGACAAAAGAGACAAAGAAAAAGTGAGTAAATTCTAATCTATTATTTGAAATGGATCAGATCTGGTAGGCACTATCTTTCCCAAGTATATATTGTTCGGAATGGATAGTTTACCTGCATTGAAGTACAGGGTAATTACAAACATATACCACCAGACCAATCAACTCTCCTAAATGAATAACTTCTATATCCCAAGGGTGGATGAGTCTGGTTAACTTATGACAGAGTGATTGAGGGGCATATATTTACTAGGGCATTATATTATAGAATTAATACCCTGGTGCAGGGATTAATACCCTCGTCTCACATGCATGAGGTCCCAGGTTAGATTCCTGGACAGAGTAGACACAGATTTGGGTTTCCTTTCATGCTGCATCTTGAAGAGGTAACCCTCCCTCACACATTTTTCATCATGGTTCTTGGTTGTAGCTCCACAGTGTGTGAAGGATTACCTCTAATGGGATGAATCCTACTTGTATAGGGCACCCAGTGGTGTTTATAAGCTTTACATCATTCCTCTTTCCATGTGTATGCCATTATCCTAGGCCTTTAAACCTTTGTAACCCTGAAGACACACCACAACACACTAATGCCCAGATACTCAGGCTGCTGGATGCGCATAAGCATTCTAAATGTGGTTGCAAGTGGGCTGAAGCAAAGATAATTGTAGCATAAAAAGTTAAGCCCAATAGTTAATTGGAAACTAGTAAACCACATTGATCTAATGACTTGTTCTTGCTCTAATGTGCTGAATTTCACATCCCCCACGCTAGCTTCCTGGAGTAAATCTATATCTCACATATCATATGTTTTACTATGCTCCTTAATCAATCCTGCCTTACAAGTCATGTATTAATGAAAGTATTCATGACTACTGACCAATCTTAAAGATAAATTTCTCGATAGTGGGTTCAAATATTTTGACAACCACAGGAAATTTAAGACCAAGGTGAACTGAGAGCGATAGAGTGATGTGGTGCACTTGCCATGAGTGTCAAGATGATGTACACCAAGAAAAAGTTGCCAGTGTTCAGTATTCAATTCTATTGTAACTGTAACTCAGTAACTCTGCTTTGGGGAACATCCTGCCAGGTGTTGTGATAAATACAAAAAAGGCCTCTGGACAGTTCATGAAAATAAAAGGTCATTGATATGTAATTGCAGTTTAACGCAAGCTTTTTTTTATCTTAATCATCATACTAAGCCTATAGATTTACAGAGGTCCTTCAGATGTATCGTGTACAAACTTTCAAAATTTTATGGGAATACTAAATATCAATATCAATCCTGATGTGAAGAAAGGTCAGGTGTACCCCTTTTTTCGAATGCTTTTATATTTTCCGGCTTTTCTCGATTTCAGAGTCGGAAGCTTCCCTTAATTGAGAATTTGAAGGTAATTATGCTGGATCAGGCTGGTCTTCCATTTTTCTTATTCACATGACACACATACATTGACAGAGAGGAGTAGTAGATAACCACGAAGATAAACGTGAATGAATAGTTTTTTGTCATAACATTGGAGATTCAACTATATGTCTAGCCAGTGGTGTTCTCATTTATAGTTCTTGTTTGTTTATGTATTCATTTACTAATCGTTGAGTCCATGTTTTCAGTTCCTGTCATTCTATCTTTTTCTCCTCTGATTTTTAAAACTATTCATTTTTACCTGTCGTGTTTTTTAGGTGGGTGGTTTATTGTTAACATACCCAACATGTGTTCATTTATGCCTGTGTTATATATTAAGAGATAGTAAGAAAACATTTTAAGAGTTAATGAAATATGATAGTAAAGTGCATATGGTATTGGGAATGGCCCTGAATATAGGATTAGAGCAATACTAGTTCCACTGTAAAAGAATAAAGGAGATTGTAATGAGTTAATACCAATGAGTTATTAATCTGTTGATTGTGACAGGAAATTTGTATGGTTGATCATTATAACTACAGATGAAAACCAATGTCATGGCTTACAAGGAACAAAGGGGTTTCATTGGGGGAAAGTGATTCCCAAAAAATGAGTGTGTATTAACCTTTTCCTTGTTAAACGCTCGCAACAAGCACTAGCGTAACTTGCTGGTGGTGCTAAACGCTTGCTGCGAGCTCCAGTCGCACTCAAATTTCCCGCGTTTGAGAGTATTCCAACACTATTTCTCACCCCACTGCATTGCCAATTCAATGGGTTTTCCACAAAATTTGGTGGAAAATCATATCAGCCTAGTGCGGAAAATCTACGGACGAGCAACCGGTGGATGTTGATGACCAATATAGCAGCATTTTGGCATAGCTTCACCTGTCACATGACTGATATTTTGACCAAATAGTTGTAAATTTTGCAGTTGGCAATACTGCCCTGCCAGCACCCCATCATCAAGAGATCTACTCAGTAGTTGCCTTACGGCTGACCGTCGCGCATGTATAAATGTACGTCTTCACAGGCAACACCCCCTGAACGTACCTGTACTTTCGCAGGAGAGGCTTACATTACCGAATCTTATAGATCTTGGCCTCCTCTTTCCAATGGTGTTTTTTGTTTTTTGGCTGTGATGAATAGTTTTTGAGACAGGTTAAAAGAGCGAGCACTAGCGTCACTTGCTGGTGGTGCCAAAAGCTTGCTGCGAGCGCCAGTCGCACTCACAGCAAAAAACACCCCCTGAACATGCCTGTATATTCGCAGGAGTGGCTTACATAACCGAATCTTATAGATCTTTGTCTCCTCTTTCCAATGGTGTTTTTTGTTTTGTAGCTGTGATCAATAGTTTTTGAGATACAGCAATTAAAAGAGATCCCCCTCCCCCTGCTGGGTTGCCTGAGCGCGCCGGGGGGGATAGTCTTGCTGCTTAGCAAGGAAAGGGTTAACAAGAATAAGTTGACCTGTTGTGTGGGAGTGAAACACTTTATTTGGCAGGATCAAAATGGCTTAAAGACCAGGGTATATGAATGGGAAATAGCTTACAGCAACTAAATTAGTGGTGAAGGAAGGTGGTAAATAATCATCATTGACCCTGTATCCCACGTGAGGACATTTTGATGAGTGTCTTTGGCTAGAATATCTGAAGGCAGTTTTGAATCCCCAACCTCAACCATTTATTAGATAGTTTCATTCCGTTGAGTTGCTTCTTTGGACATAATAGAATAGGGAGACATATTCCCTTCTCATAAGAACACAAAGATAATGATAGTGGTAATGTATCTAGTGGTTTACTCCTACTTGTTTCAACTGCATCTATTTACTTCAGTTTAAAATAGCTTGGGCCGTATAAATTAGTTCATAGTTTGTTTGTTTACTTTTCAGTTTTATTTATTTTTCCACTTCACACATTCATACGTCAGTCTTTGTTTCGATAGTCTGTTGTCTTCATATCCCTCCCCATTCTGAACATCAATGTCTTTCCCTCCCATCATTCATCATTACAGGTATTGTAGGTAATGACTCGTATGTTTGTTTTGATTACGTACCGATTTTCATCAATGTAATGTTATATGTATACGTATTAACACCCTTTCTCCTTTCTTTCCCCCACTAGATCCCTCCTGTAGGCACACCACTACCGAATGAGGGCGAGAAGAAGGAGGAAATGGACAAGGTATTTCTGGACAACTTTGC
This sequence comes from Eriocheir sinensis, assembly GCF_024679095.1. NCBI lineage: Eukaryota > Metazoa > Arthropoda > Malacostraca > Decapoda > Varunidae > Eriocheir > Eriocheir sinensis. The sequence continues at coordinate 19,949,995 of NC_066520.1, read as the reverse complement.
ATGCTATTTTGTTTTGGGTCAATTTTGTAGTTTCACTGGATTACCAAAATATGGACTTTTAATTCAATTTATTTTCATATTTTTCCAGTATTTGTGATATTATATGCAATTATATTGTTTATTTATTTACTGAATAGGCATCCCTATCTTCTACTGCTTCAAATTAGAATTTTCTTTGTTAGATCATGTCATAAATCTGTTCTGTTGACAAAATGATAAAAGTCTTTGTAGAGTTTCTCCTAAACATTAATTTTTTCCCCTTTTTTTGTACTATTTGTCTCTAGGAAGTAGAGTAGAAATTCTGAGAAGTATCATTCATTTACATCAGAGGCTACAATACTCTTGAAAGATTTTTTATTGTAAATATTTTGTTTGGGATTGTAAAGTGACTTAAAGCGTCTTACTAACAGCCCTGAGATCCTTTTGTGTATCAACTCAAGTAACAATCTGCTTTCAATTAACTTATATATGAGAGAGGAGAACAAAAGAATATATTTTTGCTTATTGATGAGATCAATCCATCTGTTATCTTTGTTGCTGCTCTATTCCTACAGATTTTACAAAGGGCTGTTGTCAAAGTGGTTATCCCAACAGAAAGGTAAAGAGAGAACCCGTCTTAGTTTGTTTACCAACCCAACCGGCTTCCCTGCCCACTGGTAAGTCTGTTCTAATACACCCTGCCAGTTGTCGTGTTAGCTGGGAGCGTTCCATCCAAGCCCCACCAGAGCATTGTTCTCTGTATATCATGCTACCAACTCACTCTAATCCCCTTTGGAAGAAATAGAAAAAGCAGCAGAGCACCCTTGTTTAAAGGTAAGGTTTTGTGGCAGGCAGCTGGCAGGGTTAATTTAACTAGACTATTTGGGCTTGGGCTTTTTCTTTGTGCCGGGGAAGACACATTTACAGGGGCTGTTTACTGAGGTGCAGCTCTGGTGACAGTCTTCCCCGCCGTGGAGCCTCAAGCTAAGTTGTGGCTGTTCATGGCTCGCTCAGCCCCATGAATGGCCTTGCTTTCTATCATCTGTTGTCTTAAGCTAGGTTAATGTGGTTTTTCCACGCAGTCTATCCCATACAGCAATCTGTTCCCCCGAGTTGCTGTGTATATTGTGGAGCAGACAGTGGTCGCTTGGTACCAGAGTTGTTTACCATCAACAGCAGCTACAGCAGCAGCAGAAGCAGTCGCTACAGCAATCTCATTTACTTACCATGCATTTTTTGCTGCATTTAGGCAGCTTACACATTTATTTTACAGCTCTGTCCAAAGCAGTGATATGATGGGGAGGGGTATCAGGGTCACCCACCGATCTATTCCACAGTGCACCCAAGCCTCCTGTGAGACGTTGTGGGTGAGGGCAGCTGCGGGTCGGCGGGTGGTTACCCTGGTTGGCCTTTCACTCGGTGGGGGACTGCCTAAAAAAATAAAAAAAGACTCCTGGCCAGTGAAAACTCATGATGCAGTGACTTGTAGTGAACTTTGTGGACGTGTCTCAAGGGTCTCCTCTCTCAGGGCCACAATATTTGTCCGTGCCCTTCTTAGCAACGGTTATAGGTACAAAGAAGGATATTCTAGATAAAAATGGGACAGTATCAGTCTACAATTCCTACCTCTATTGTGAAAGATAAGAACTCGGAAGATTAAATATCCAATCACTATTTGTGCCCTGAAGAATGCCATGTTCTTCCATACCAGCCAACAGGTAAAAGTTGCATCTTTCTACAAGTAATTTTTGAACGCAAAAAACTCAAATGTTAAAAATTACGAGTCTAGAAAAGTTTAGTTTCAAAAGTAAATGAGGTTGGGTTTTTTGAGGAGTCTGGATAGACACTTGTGGTTTTAGTAACGGGTATGGCATATTTCTAAATTTATGGTTATATCAGTAGAGAAAGGTGAATGGGGAAAAATTTCTTCACTCTTATAGTCAGTATCCACATGTGTACATATCTCTTAAGTAAAATTTTTGTAATTTGATTTGGCAATGTATTGTATAATTGATTTTACTTTGCATGTTGAAATAGAAGACTTCACAAATTTTATTTTGGTAAAGATGAGTGTATGTATCTTGTCACATTTTTATTGAGTTTTATTCTGTTTTCATTGTTTTCTTAAGTTTCCAAATCAAGCAATACTATAATATTGCAAAGTAGTCCTATCCTAGATCATAAAGCTCTTCTGCATTTAGCCTCCTAGCTAAAAGAATAACACATGGTCCTCATGGCATAGACATAAGTACCTTGATGCTCTTCTGTTCCAGCTTGCTGAAGAAGGGTTCATCATCTCAATCATTACTTAACCTTTCTTTGTAACACATTTTGAGCCTCAATGAATTAATACCTATAATGGATAACTGAAGCTTACTAAAACATCACACATTGGAAAGAAAACATTTTATTTTTTATTGCTTTCATACAAAATCTTTTTATGAAATCCATTATGGGTACTAAGGCATGTCAACAAAAAGCTATACTTTAAAATTGTGATAGCACGGCCTGGCTCACTTTCTGACGCACGTCCCACTGTGCCTCCGACAGGTCCCTCCTGCAGCTGATCCACCGCACCATTGAGTTCATCGTGCGCGAGGGGCCCATGTTTGAGGCCATGATCATGAACAGGGAGATATCAAACCCAGACTTTAGGTAAGATATTTCTCTCTTGCTTTCACTTTCATTACGTTTTCTTCTCTTAGTTTCAGAGTTTGATACATTCTTGCATATTGTTATTTATTTGTTTAGTGTCTCTCTCTCTCTCTCTCTCTCTCTCTCTCTCTCTCTCTCTCTCTCTCTCTCTCTCTCTCTCTCTCTCTCTCTCTCTCTCTCTCTCTCTCTCTCTCTCTCTCTGTCACATTTGCACTCTTAGGCACAGATAAAATCTCCTACAATTATCTGTATCTCTTTGTCAGGTTTCTGTTCGAGAACCAGAGTCCAGCCCACGTGTACTATCGGTGGAAGCTGTTCTCCATGCTGCAGGGGGACTCACCGAGCAGATGGTGCACCAAACCCTTCAGAATGTTCAAAAGTAAGTCTAGTAAAGTTGTTGGTTCATGGGTAGACTTCATACGGGTCAGGTGCACGAATTTTGAAATGTCTTTTTTTTCCCAGCAAAGGAAGTGCCTCAAGGGCAAAAAAAAAAAAAAAAAGGAAAATGAAAAAAAGCCTGGTAATCGCTGCTCCTATATAAAAGAGTAAAGAGGAGTGGTCAAAAGAAGTCAATTACAGGAGGAGAGATGTCCTGATACTCCTCTTTTCATGTAAAGGGTCAAGTGACTATTGAAAGCAGCCATGTTCATTCATAACTAGTTGGATTACCTTTAAAATTCAATAGCATTTTTCTTTATTCATGGATAGCTTTTCTTTTATATTATGAGACAGGGGTTTAGGCAATCACAGTCTGTAGGAGTTTTTGCAGAAATTTATTAGTGCACTTTGGTCATGATTTGTTATTAGAATGTTATTTAAGATTATTATGTCTCCATATCACGGATGGGAAGTGTTTTGTGCGTTAAACCTGTGTTTTGGTAAAAAGAGATGAGGTAAACACTCATTAAGGGGAGGGGGTCTCTTGTACCTGTAATTCTTGTTCAGTAAAATATGGTTCTATAAATGTAATGTGTTCTGCCGTGCCACTCTCAGATGGATCCATATGGAAGCCGCCTCCACTGAATCCATTCCTCCAGGGGATGCCGGAAGAGCTTATAAAGAAAGAAGAGGAGGAGGAGGAGAAGAATAAGAAGGGATCCCTGTCTAATGCGTGAGTGTGTGAACAGTTTTGTTGAGCTGAGTATAAGTTCTATAAAGTGACACTGTTGATTGTCTGTTCTCTTTTGGATAATTAGTTTTGTGTCAACATGTTTCCTTTAATTCCTGTAATTTACATATTGCTTGCCTACCTGCTGATTGATATGTCATTTCAACTGAGATATGAGTTAATGAGGTTGTACTTAATGCCTGACTACATAGAGTAGGAGAAGCATTTCTGTGACACCTAAAAGGGCCACTAGCCTGTGATATTTTGTTTGCTGGATAGATCTATTATTTTGAAATATGGAGTTCTATAATTTACCACTAAACCCAGTCACACTTTTTTCTCATACTACCTCAGGCAAAGAGGACGTCTGGAATCAATGATTCGTGGATTGGTACCAGAGAGGGACAAAGTTGGAGAGGCAATGGTGTGGTGCATTGAACATGCTGATGCTGCTGAGGAGATCTGTCAGTGTCTGACAGAAGCACTCACAAACAATGAGACGGCTCTTCCCAAGAAGGTGAAGTATATTTGGGAGCAGCGACATTGTTGCATGCTGTGCTTCCTTTATCATGTTTATTATGTTATTAGTTTTCCCTTTGTGCCTACTTCTACATGTACAATATGAAAAATTGTTTTGGCTATTAGTGAAGTAGAAGAGAGTAAACAGAGGGACAGGAATGGTAGGCTAAATAGATGCCCAGCACAAGGCAACCAAGACTATCTTTTCCTAGTAAAAAGTAATTAGGAAAGATTGACATAGTCTTTTTGTCTGCATTGTCTTATTTTTCTATCACAGCAAATACACTGGCTTTAATAAATAAGAAAAAGATAAATATCAGCTATATATTATTAGAACCTTATGTTTCAGATTGCACGACTGTACCTGGTCTCTGACATTCTACATAACTGCAGTGTGAAGGTCTCCAACGCTTCATTTTACAGGAAAGGGTGAGTACATACCTCCTCCCCAAAATACCCATCAGTATCTTTGTAGTCATTCTGGGTTAGTTGTATTTCTTTTCACCAAATTAAAGTACCATGATGTTTTTGTCTGAAGGCAGTTAATAATGCTGAACCACAAGCAGAAGTCTTCAATGTGGGGGGTAGTTGGCACTGCAGGGTCATAAACACTAGCTCTTGTTTTGTAGAATGCAGCTGCAGTTGGTGTACCTTTCACAAAATAGGACTTTTGACCCTGTTTCCTGGTGTTTCCAGTGGCAATATATACATTCCAGAATCAATCATCCATAGCCATATGTATCTTGAGAATATAGCCACAAGTGTTACTCCTTACCTTTACCTTCCGTTCAGGTTCCAGAGTAAATTGGCCGAGATTTTTGAGGGCCTGCACGTGGGATATAACTTAGTAGAGTCAAGGCTGCGGGCAGAGCAGGTGAAGCAGCGCATTATGCAGTGTTGTCGGGCCTGGGAGGACTGGGCCATATACCCGCACGAGTTCCTTATTCACCTGCAGAATATCTTCCTCGGCCTTGTCAAGAGAGTGAGTGAATGGATTATTTTGAATTAATTATAATCATCAATAACCTTGTATCTCACTGAGTTAGAATGGATTATGTAATGACTTGCTGCTAGCTGCCCATGCAAGCAAAATGTATAATTTCAATACTTTTGGTATTTATGTATGCAACTGTGCATAAATACTTGAAATTAAAACAATCAAGTCTATGAAAAACATGAAGTTAGAAGGTAACATTGGCTTTTTTATGAAGCCATGCCAATTTTACTTATCATCTCTTATCACTGTTTGCATGTTTGCACTAAATGAAATACTGAAATCTAAATTATTAATATGCATATAAGATACATAAGACTGAGGTCAGATACTGGCACTGAAGTTGTTGGATGCTATTGCTGTTAAAATTCAGAATCAGACTAAGAATGAAGTCTCAATATTATTAATATCATCCTGCTCTCCACCACCTCCAGTAACCTTTCCCTGGTGTTAGCTTTAAATCATAATGTATTTGACTAATTCATTCCTCTTTTCACTTTTCGACACAACCACTACCAAACACCATCACTACCACATCAACAGTTCCACTACTACCAGGAGCCTAAGATGGACCTGGAGGAGGAGCTCATGGGGACTCCAGGGATCGTTGTTAGCAGTGTAGATGCGCGGCAGCTTCCAACAGATGATGTTGATGGTATTCCCATTGATGACGTGGATGGAATTCCCATTAAGGAGGAGGAGGAAGAGAAGGAAGATATTGATGGCGTCCCCATTGCCAACACTCCGCTCATAAAGAGTGCTGCCATTTCTGCTTTGCTTGGTTATGACGATGATGATGACGACGAGGATATTGATGGAGCCCCTTGTAAGTGTATACCAGTCTGCATTTACTATGTTATCTCATGTCTTATCCCATTCATAGATCATAAGTAATTAGTCACACAGGTCTTTTGCTGATCAGCTCTTATTGGTGTTCCTTTTTTAATCGTTTTAAAACAGAAGGAAGCCATCGTTATTCATTCTGATAACTCAAAATGAAAATATCTTCAAAAGGGACCGTAGACATCTTGACAGCTATACTTTCATTTATTTCTTGCTGTATTTTATGTGCATGTGTGGATTATGTGTATTGTATTGCATGTGTGTATGATAATTGACTTGTATCTTTCCCCATTAGTGGATGATGATGTGGATGGCATTCCCATGAAGGATGCGTTGGTGTCGGACAATGGCCCAAGTCCTGGCTTTGTCTCATCCAAGTGGGAGAGCGTCAGCCCCAAGCGAGTGCAGGCACAGGTATGGATACCCTCTTTTTTTCTTTTTATAGTTGAAAGGCTACTACTATCATCACAATTTCTCCTGCTATTACTTCTAAAACTCTCTGCTTTCTTTCATCCTCCTCTTACTAGTACCAACACCACCACCAGTGTGGGTAGGGAATGCTCTCAAATGTGTGGCATAGTGATCACACAATGCACCACAAATCACAGGCAGATTCTGTCTGTTACAGGCTATCAGAGCCTACCACATAAATTTGCATATGTTATTCATTCCAGGCTGTCACAACCTCAAAATGGGAAGCAGTTGAGGCTAACCAGAGTGAAGATGAAGGCGCAAATGGTTCTGACAGCACCCCAGTGTACGACAATTCTGGTCCCCACACACAGAGTCAAAACAGCCATGGTGAGTTGTTTTGCTAAGGGATCTGAAGGGGAATGAATGGCATTAAAAGTAGGTGAACGTGGGTGCATACGCTATGGCTGTGCATGCTTGCAGTGTTCATCTCCGATCTGTCGGCCCTTTGAACCTACGGCAGGTAACAACCAATTACCCTGGGACATGGGCACGCTGAGCACCAGACCAAGGAGGCACCTGATTTGGCATTACATTAGGTTAAAAGACTAAGTTATCATGATCTTGCCAGGGTAACAGGAGATTTCATCCAACAAATGGCACCTTGCTGTGACTAAAACTCCATCATGGTTTGCTTCTCATTTCAGTTTAATATGCCTGCCTCCTGTCATCCTTGCTTCCATTGCTTTTCATTTTGCAGACGAGGATGATCTTGATGGTATTCCTCTAGTATATGATGACTACAAACGCAAGAAGAGAGACTCCTCGGAGGAAGACTCTCAATCCCAGGACAATGGGTCTGAGTATTCTGAGGACTCGAGGGGGTTCGATAGACTCCAAGGGTAAGTGTGGCAAATTTTACATGGCAGTTAATAGTAATCATTTATGTTGATTTTGATGGTTACTTCTTAGTGCTAGTGATGAACATTAAAAGGGACATTGCATGCAATAATACAGACATACAGACGCCCCCTGCCGTTCGCGGCCTCACCGTTCACGGATTCGCTTATACGTGGGTAGGGTAATTGCGACACCCCCCGCCGAACGTGGATGAAAACTTGTGTAAACACGGTCTGATCCTTACTAAGTGTCGCTTTCACAGTCACTTTTGTTTGTTTTGATCGTTACCTATGAGCGGCGATCGCCACTACAGTATTTCCACGTGAAAGTGGCCTATGGGGTAGTGGTGGCTGCAGAGGAAACGAGGGGTGTTGAGTGTGTGTGTGGCAAGGTGCTGGGCGGGGCTAACCCCGCAGCCGCCACTACCCCATCGGCCAGTTTCACGTGGAAATGGTATAGTGGTGATCGCCGCTCATTGGTAACAACCAAAACAAAGAAAAGTGACTGTGAAAACGGCCCTAAATCCTAATATTATACATTTAAAATCCTTGATACTTACTGGGACCTGCCAGAACTGGTCCTTCTTAGAGACTTGAGGCTACTGCTTTGAGGAGTAAACAAACATGGCGGAGACTGGCAAAGGAGTAACGGGTATAAAATTTTGTACGTGCGTAATGCCGGGAACAGCAACAAATGGATCTTCCAAGGGCCCAGTAAACACTCAAATTAATTAATAATATACTGGATGTATATGGATATACATATGAATATTAACACAAAGGGGAGAGACGAGAATCCACTAATACTTGATGGCTGGGTGGAAGACGGTAAACACTGATGCGCAGTGTTGCCAAACTATCGTACTCATCGCATTGCATTTTTTCGTAGTTTCCGACCGATAACTACTGCAAAGACACCACTCGCCCGCCAACCACCACCGCCTACGCACTCACACTCACCACAACCAACCACAGAGTGAGTGTTAAATTATTACAGTCCATATTTATATATAATAATGCTTAGAAATGCCTTAGAAATACTTTTTTTTTATTTGATTGATGGTAGAACAAAACCCTATTTTCCCTATTTGATTATAGTCCCGTCGATCGTCGATTCGCGGATCACAGGAATCTCGCAGAAATACCCGTGAATGGTGGGGGGCTTCTGTATTAAATCATCATCTTTAGCAATTACTTGTCCTCTGCAGGACAAAGGCAGCCACTATAAATAAAATTTGCCTGTGCCACTAACAGGCTGGAGTCATCTAAGCGGCCCCTAACCCCCCCCCCCCCCCCAAAAAAAAAAAAAAAAGTTCTCTACCTGTTTGCTGTTAGTGTACTTCATCCTGCTCTGGCAAATCCTTGTTTCTTTTTCTTGTTTTCCCCAATGAGGTTGGACAATGTAGGATTCTGTGGCTGCTCTATGGTACCATTAAAGTGCAAAACTCAAAGAGCTCCTTGTAGCAGTACGGCAAGAAGGCTGCAGCAAAAACACAGACCACGTTTCATCACTTCACTTTACAGCGACGTGAGTGAGGAACGACGGGCACGTCTGCGGGAGGTGGAGATCCGGGTGCTGCAGTACCAGGATGAGCTGGAGCAGGGTCTGCGCTCCCTCAAGCCTGGCTATTCCATCCATCGTCAAGTGGCACATTACAGACACAAAATGATGAGAAAGGTTTGTGTTTAAATTTTTAATGTTGTCAATTAACACCAAAGATCTATGATCTTCATCTATTTAATGGGGAGGCTGGAGGGAAGTGCTTTCCACCAGAGCTTACTTGCCATCTAAATGTAAGAGAAATATCCCAAATATTATACGTATATGAGTATACCTATGTATATAAGTATGTACGCATATGTATCTACATACCTACGTACACTTTTATGTTTCATAAGGAGAACTCATTCCTAATCTTTTCATCCTTTTTACCCAGATTGAGAGGGAGGAAGGAAGTGAGAGAAGGCACCACAGACATCGCAGCCGCAGCTCCTCCCCTGAGGAGAGACGGTCCACAAAGCGCTCCAGGTCTCCACACAAGTAAATTCTCTTAACTATGCTAAGGATTTATTTGTTAATGCACATATTTACTTGTTTTTTCAAAGGGGATTTTGATACAGGCCATAACTCAGTGTGGAGCATAAAACAACAAAATATATTGAGGAAAAGAATGGAAAGAAATAAAAGATAAATGGGGAAGAATAGTGATGTTAGTGGATTAAAGAGAAATAATAGGGTGATTTTCTAAAGGAATGAGGAAATGAAGGAGGATTTTGAATCCATGATTAATGTGAAATTGTAATCAGTAATCAGTATAGGAGCAAAAATTAATGTATTGTTCTTTATCTTAATGGATCTACCTCCTGATACATTACAGTCATGGAAGATAGTAATGGTATTTTGAAATAAAAGGTAACCCAATAAAGTCTGTTAAAGAAACTATGCCACAATATTTTGCAAATAAAATAAATAATAATACAGAAGTAAAACTTTCAAGTCATTGTCTCATCAGCAATAAGATTACATAACAGCTCAGGCTCAAATTGTAGGCTAGAAATAGATACTAATCAAGTTACAATTATCAAAACGTTTTCAACTGATCTGAATCTTTTTGTATTTTGTGAATGTGGAGAAAGGTGTCATGGGTAGTAGCAATATGCTGCCCTTACTTTTGACTGTCCATCTTTGCTGTTTTTAGTCCCTGCCTTACACCGTTTGGGTCTCCCCTCAGGTCTCGGCACCCCAGTCGCTCCCGCTCACCCAGCTCCAGAAGACACAGGTCCAGGTCACCGAGGAAACGGCGTTCACACTCCAGGTCGCCGCCACGGAAGCACAAGAAGAAAAGTCGGCATTAGTTGGGAATATACATAGTATAAATGAATTTTTATCCTGTACATGAGGCATGTGAATGATGGTGACATTGTTTTGACCACCAGTAAAAGACTCCTACTTCTTCAATTTATTCTGAATTTTGTCTGTTTCCTTTGAATTGGCTTTTAGTGTGATGGAAGCACAAAGACTAACATATGACCCATGATGGTAAGTGAGGTCATGCCAAAGATAAAGTATTAAATTAAGATGGCATTGAAATGTTGCCAATAGATCACATTTGTACAGTTCATTGGAGAAATTATTTTGGCATTTCTTGTTGCAATATAAAAAAGATATAACTGATTTATTTTTTCAACAATGAATCATGATCATTGAACATTTCCTGTTTGATAAATGGATATGGTTTGATTCTGTACATGTGGCAAAAAATTCATGGGTAGGCTTTACAAGTGATAAAACTGTCATTGCAAGGTTGAATAATTAAAAAATAAACATAACAGTACATACTATCTTCTTTCATAACAGTATTTTTAGTTTTGGAAGATTACTCAAAACTAATTTTTCCTCTGGCATCCAAACCACCTCCCTTATGCAGGCTTGTCACCTCAGGGGGCAAAGGGGAACAATGCCCCCATGTCGATTTACTGCTTCCCCCTGAGGTCGCATCAAAACTCAAGTTAGTTATTCTGGCCATCAACATCTATGAATTGCCCCCAAAGCTTACAGAACTGACCTGTGTTTTATTGGAAACAATCTGGTAATATTGGCTGGGGGAAGGCGAGCGTTGTGTAAACAAACACACTCCCACCACTGAATTTCAATAATAACAAAACCATCAAAATGTTTCAGTAGCAATTTGGTGTACCGGAAAATGCATCAAAAGTAGCTTCATTTTACTCTTCCATATACAAAAGATAAATATTTAACTATACTAAAACAAAGATAAGATTTTAATCATAGTAGTAGTAGTAATAGTAATCTGAATTTACACAATGCGCAGTTTAGTAATCAAGAAACAAAATGACGCTATTCGGTAATTATATGTGCTTTCCTGTAATAAACAGGGTGAGAAAACTGCACCCCCACTACACTCCCTAATACCTCCTTACACCCTCCCTACAGCCCCTATACACCTTACAACCTCCATACACCAGCCTACACCCCCCTTATCCTCTCCCTACACCCCATTCTGCTCTCCTAACATCACCTTACACCCCCTATACACCTTGCATCTATCTCCTTCAGGGAAATGATACAAGATAATGATGATGATGATAAAAAAAGCCCCACCTGTTCCACCACCAGTGCCACCTGTTAAGTTCACACAGCAGCATCCTCCCTTTATCTCGACCAACCCGACTAGGCTTCATTTTTGCCTGTCAGTTATCACCAAGACTCCAGCTTCCATCATCACATTACCACCACCTTCCCTATTACCAACACGATCTTCCCCATCTTTACCACCACTATCCTCACCACACACAGGTATGTTCAGTGGAAAAAGAGCTTTGCTTCCTACTTTCTTCCGAGTTCTCTCCTCCTCTCCGTACCCTCTCCTTCCCTTCCCGGCTCATTTATACTTCTCTCCAAATCGTTTTCCCCTCACACTTTGTCTCTGTCTCACATGCAGATGATAAATGGCATAAAACCCATTAGCCTTGACAAATACCAGACTCCACTTAAAGTACAGTGACCCCAGCTATGAGAAACACATCCAGGTTTCTCTCATCAAGTGTAGTGAGAGAAAATACATAACACGAGTGCAATCCGGGAAAAGAAAACCTCCTTGAGATGCTTTGGGCTGAGTGATCCAGCTAGCAGGGCCACCAATGACGGAAAGAGGAGGACAGCGAGTCTACCCAAGCCTCAAAGAACGGAATGTGGCCCATGTTAAACTAGATCACCGTCACCCTTTCTTCATATACAAAATAGTGACTACCGATTCCTTGTATATCCAACCTCTGCTGTTTTCCTCTCTTCCTCTTTCTTAATCTTAGCATCATTGTCTATCATGCAGAACTAGGTCATCATCACCCTTTCTTCATATACAAAACAGTGACTCTCGATTCCTTGTATATCTAACCTCTGCTGTTTTCCTCCCTTGCTCTACTCTTTCTTCTCACTCAGCATCATCGTCTATCATCTATCCTCTCTCAATGGTATCTCTCCTATACTAAGAGGCTTGCAAATAGGTCTTTAGAGTAATGCTTGAAAGAACTGGGGGACAATGAGAAGTCTTAGAACATGGGGCCTTGCCACTACTTAAGCGCTCGAGGGCTGGCTGTACAAGGCGGTGGGTCATGGACATCCTGAATCCAAGCAATAATGACTCGGTTTCTCCCGCCATGACTTCACGAAAATGACCCCAAAAGAAGCGAAGAGTAGGAACCCTCCACTCAAACCAGCACTCGTGGGATGTCAGTGGCTTTATAAGAATGGGAAAAAAGAACTACCTGAGCCTCATCCGTCACCCTCAATGCCAAAGTGCAGAGTGGAACGAATACAAAAAAAAAAAAAAAAAAAAAAAATCTGGAAATGAAACTATATCTCCTCTAAAGGAAAAAAAAATAAGATGGAAAAAGAAAAGAGCGACGAACACCTAAAAAAAATAATAGTAACAAAATGCCTGTCACTTTTTACGCCATCAGGTTCATACAAAAAAATTACCGATTCAAAAAGATTATCACCTAAAAAAAAAAAAAAAAAAAAAAAAATTCTCACACCAGGTTCACACAAAAAAATTACCGATTCAGAAAAACTATCGCCTCAAAAAATAAAGATAAATAAATAAATAAAATAGAAAATAAAATAAAGCGACTTACATCCCCCCATACAATAGCAGATGTCACCCTTCACATCACCTGTATATGTAGAATTGCTTACCTGCCGACTCTGATGCGGGCAGGTGTTGGCGGGACGCTGCAGCACATCTTTATCAGCGGCTCTTATCTGCTATGCACGGCTGGCGGCATGGCGAGGCTGGCGACGCTAGACCACTGTTACCTGCGGAGTGGGTCTTACATTAAAATTGATGATCGTTATTAAAGGAGGATTAGGCTAAGGATGAAGAATAGGATAACGGGGGGAGGAGGATGGGATGGGGAGGGAAGGAGCGCTCACTACCCACCTAATTTGTTTTGGTGCTTCGGTGCGCCCGTCGCTTCGAACGCTCTCTGAACCTTTAGATGATCAGTTCCGTCAAGCTCATCAACAGCCTCCGACAACCAAGTTATAATTAAGATATGTCGCTGCTTTTTGCTGTATAATTTTTGCTGCCTAATGACCCCAAGCATAACTGTTGTTGATGAATAATTAGAACAACGTCATCCAGATATTGATAACTCCGCCACCTGCTTCAAGCCGCGCAACTCTTTCAGCAAGGCAGCGCTGGATGGCTCGTTCCTGGTGTCGGTGATCAGGGTTGTCAGGGCCATTCTTTAGCTTTCAATGTCGTTTAGTGTGAGTGGCCGCTGGATATGGAGTGGATGTGGGCAGCCTTTTCTTTCTTTTCATTTGCTTACATGTTTTTTCACTGTTGTAGCATCATAATACGAGTTGCAATCAAGACATTTCGGATGGGATGGGGAGAGGTATGGTTGTTAAGAACGCAATGTTAGCTATCTACGCATGCGCATCAAGGTGTGAGGGAGGCGTTCAGCTGTCAAAACTTCAACTTGCTAATTTGACCAAATCCAACATTCCCGTCCTACAATCTAATCCTCGGCGGGGCCCGGCACACCTCATCTACCTACTGGCGCTCACCTTATGCCTGCCGCAGTGCTCTGGAGGGTGAAAAGAAGCAAAATCTGAGGAGAGCTCCAGCACTCCTGCCTGATGTCCTGCTGCTGCAACGCCCTCTACCACACACACACACACACGCACACACACACACTTCGGATATGTGCAACCTTTTATTTCTTATCTTTTCATTTGTTTACATTATTTCTTTTCGTCTCCTACCTTCTTTCCCTGCAATTCCCCTATTTATTAATCTGCTTCGTTTTTCTTTACATATTTCATTGCTATTCTAGTATCTATTATGTCCAATTCTCTCTCTCTCTCTCTCTCTCTCTCTCTCTCTCTCTCTCTCTCTCTCTCTCTCTCTCTCTCTCTCTCTCTCTCTCTCTCTCTCTCTCTCTCTGCAGCACCACTATCATCACCACCACCACCACCATCATTACCACCACCACCATCACCACAAATTACCCACCACCGCCGGGCCTGTCATCTCCATCCACTCCACCACCACCACCACCACCGAGATCAACACCACCAACAGCCAATGGTGATGAACAGCCCTGATAAGACCCCCGCCAGCCTCAACCTTATAGCTCCTGACACGAAGACAAACAAACACATAACAAACAAACAAACCATATATACACTTCGATTGTCTGTTTGTTTGACGACTAAAAGGTTGTTGACGCTGTTTTTTTTGTCATTGTTTTTTCTTCTTGTTCTTGTTTTTTGTTTTTTTTATGAGTTTCGTTCGTTTCTCTTCCTTATTTTTTCCTCGTTTACCTTATTATTTCTTTTTTACTTTCCATCCTCGTGTTCTTACTCCTTTCTCACCCTTTTTAATAATGTCTTTCATACTTAATTCTATCTAAGTTGTCTTGCTTCTCGTCGTTTAGTTTACCTTTTACATTTCTATTCTTATTATACCTTCTATTTTCATTCCAGTTATACCGTCTACTTACATTTCTACTCTCGTTTTATCTTCTCTTTATACTCTTCTCGCATTAATATACGTTTCACTGTCACATAAGGGGGGAGTATCAGGACACCTCTCCTCCCAAAACTGACCTCTCTTTCGGCCACTCCTCTGAAGTCTCTGAAGGAGCAGTGATTAGCGGGCTTATTTTTCATTATTGTTTCCTTTTCTTTTGCCCTTGAGCTATTTCCTTTGCTGTAAAAAGAAAAAGAAACTGATTAAAAGAAGACATCAGTGTACACGCTCGTAGATACACACACACACACACACACACACACACACACACACACACACACACACACACTCGGTTGCACGCACACGAAATGATGGAGTTTATCCCTTCGCTCACTCCACAACTCACTGACTTTCTTTATTTGCCTTATTTCGTAGTGTTGTAATAGCAAGGACGCAGGTATGTGTTTCCCCTCGCCTAATTACTTGATATTTAACACTCGCTCAGCTTCTTCTTTACCTCCCTTCCTCCACCCTGGGTCCCCTTTTTCTCCTCCTCTCACGCTTTCTAGTCATAAATTTGTCCTGTCTATAGTCTCTCTCTCTCTCTCTCTCTCTCTCTCTCTCTCTCTCTCTCTCTCTCTCTCTCTCTCTCTCTCTCTCTCTCTCTCTCTCTCTCATCCCCTTTTTCACCGTATCTCTCTCCATTCTCTTCCTTTTTATTCCTTTTACCGTCTTCCGTGAAACATAAACAGGAAAAAAAGAAGAAAATAGGAGGAGTCCCATTACCAACCCTTCCCCTCTCCACCAGTCCCATTACCAACCCTTCCCCTATCCACCAGTCCCATTACCAACCCTTCCCCTATCCACCAGTCCCATTACCAACTCTTCCCATATCCACCAGTCCCATTACCAACCCTTCCCCTATCCACCAGTCCCATTACCAACCCTTCCCCTATCCACCAGTCCCATTACCAACCCTTCCCCTATCCACCAGTCCCATTACCAACTCTTCCCCTTCTCCATCAGTCCCATTACCAATCCTTCCCCTATCCACCAGTCCCATTACCAACCCTTCCCCTATCCACTAGTCCCATTACCAATCCTTCCCCTATCCACCAGTCCCATTACCAACCCTTCCCCTATCCACCAGTCCCATTACCAACCCTTCCCCTCTCCACCAGTCCCATTACCAACCCTTCCCCTATCCACCAGTTCCATTATCATCCCTTCCCCTCTCCACCAGTCCCATTACCAACCCTTCCTCTATCCACCAGTTCCATTATCATCCCTTCCCCTATCCATCAGTCCCATTACCAATCCTCCCCCTATCGACCAGTCCCATTACCAACCCTTCCCCTATCCACCAGTCCCATTACCAACCCTTCCCCTATCCACCAGTGTAGGAGTGTGACTAGGGATGGGATGGTGGGAAGGAGGTCAGGGGATGGGCAAAATGTGGGAACAGAATGGGGGAAGGGGATAGGGAGGAAGGCAAGGCTGGAGAGGGTGAAACGGAGAGAGAAAAGCAGAGGTGTAGGGTGGGAATGATGGAGAGGGAAGGGAAGGGAAGGGAAGGGCGAGGGTATGTGGGGGGATTAAAAACATGACTCGTTCTGTCATGCCATGGTGTATAGAGGGACGATTTATGGAGTGTGTGTGTGTGTGTGTGTGTGTGTGTGTGTGTGTGTGTGTGTGTGACAGAGAGTGCGCAAACAACAATAATTAAGATAAAAGCACGCACGACCTTCATCAGCAAGACCTTGAGGATGTATGCGGGCAGTCAGTCAGTCAGCCAGGCACTCCCACACTCACTCACGCAGCATCCTCCTCCCAGCATGCTGTGGACGTGGGACAAGACGGATGCTGTGCTGAACTGCGGCATTCTGAGCGGCGTACTGGTTGGCGCCGTACATGCAGTTGTCCCCTTCGCCTGCTGTTGGTCCGCCTTCCTCCTGCTGTGGGGCATCTCGGCGGCGGCCTACGTGATCTCCGCGGCTCTCCAGGTAACGTCTGCAGCCACTCCGCCCGGGGGAGGAAAAGAACATTAGACTTCAGTTCTTTCTCTCTTTTTCTATCGTGTGATTTATAGGTTTAAACGTTTTTTTCTTTTCTTCATTTGTGTCTCCAGGCGATTTGGATATACGCTCTCTCTCTCTCTCTCTCTCTCTCTCTCTCTCTCTCTCTCTCTCTCTCTCTCTCTCTCTCTCTCTCTCTCTCTCTCTCTCTCTCTCTCTCTCTCTCTCTCTCTCTCTCTCTCTCTCTCTCTCTAGGTTTCTATCCGCATAGCATCAACGCGTTTCACTTAACTCTTTCTCAATTTCCTTGTTAGTGCAGACGTGATTTGATGGTTTTTATTTTATTTTCAATCATGACTCAGCTAACACATGCCGGAAGTCCCACTCAGATCGAAGCAGAGGCAGAGGAAGAAAGTGGAAGTTTAAATAGAATCAACACAAAGCACGCCACATTTAGGGACATTTAGAGGTGTTAGGATTTTGCTTTCGTTTCTGTTGCTCTCGTTTTGTTATGTATTGGAGCTATTTTGTGATTTTTTTCCCCCGTGTTCCTAGTTAGTTTGAGCGAGTAAGTACCTACGTGATGGTTTTCCTTCTCGACCTACAAGGCAATGCTTCTAAATTTTTCTTCCAAGCTACCAATTTTTCTTCCTCCCTCCTCATTTTTCTTCCTTCCTCCCCATTTTCCTTCCTACCTCCCCATTTTCCTTCCTACCTCCCCATTTTTCTTCCTACCTCCCCATTTTTCTTCCTACCTCCCCATTTTTCTTCCTACCTCCCCATTTTTCTTCCTACCTCCCCATTTTTCTTCCTACCTCCCCATTTTTCTTCCTACCTCCCTATTTTCCTTCCTACATCCCCATTTTCCTTCCTACATCCCCATTTTCCTTCCTACATCCCCATTTTCCTTCCTACCTCCCCATTTTCCTTCCTACCTCCCTATTTTCCTTCCTACATCCCCATTTTTCTTCCTACCTCCCCATTTTCCTTCCTACCTCCCCATTTTTCTTCATACCAACCCAATTTTCTTTCCACCTACCCACTTTTCTTCCCACTTATCCACTTTTTTTTTTTACTTAATTACCTACTTCGTGATTGTTTTCCCCTTCCTCTCCCTCCCTCGCTCAGGTGATGTTTCTTCTTTCTCTCGAGTTTTGTTTCGACTCCCATCTCTCTCTCTCTCTCTCTCTCTCTCTCTCTCTCTCTCTCTCTCTCTCTCTCTCTCTCTCTCTCTCTCTCTCTCTCTCTCTCTCTCTCTCTCATGTTGTTACCCCCCCCATACAGGTCTCCACGAAGGGCCGCGCCGTCCTCATCACCGGCTGCGACACCGGCTTCGGCTTGGGCCTGGCACTGCACCTGCACAGACTGGTGGGTTTCCGTCTGTCTGTCTCTGTCTGTGTGTGTGTGTGTGTGTGTGTGTGTGTGTGTGTGTGTGTGTGTGTGTGTGTGTGTGTGTGTGTGTGTGTGCTCTCTCTCTCTCTCTCTCTCTCTCTCTCTCTCTCTCTCTCTCTCTCTCTCTCTCTCTCTCTCTCTCTCTCTCTCTCTCTCTCTCTCTCTCTCTCTCTCTCTCTCTCTCTCTCTCTCTCTCTCTCACACACACACACTCACTCACACACACACACACACACACACACACACACACACACTGAAACAAAAGAAAAAAAAGTGAGGACCATAAATGCCACAAACAACATTATAAAAGATAATTTCTATATCAACAACAACAACAACAATACAAATAACAACAACAGGAACAACAACAAGAGCAAGAAGAAATACTAATAACACCCTTCTCCCCTCCTTCCTTCCCTCTTTCCATTCGTTCCTCAGGGGTTTCGGGTGTTCGCGGGTTGCCTCCTGGCCGACGGTCATGGGAAGGGCGCCGAGAGCCTCAGGAAGGTCAGGTCAGATCGCCTCCACGTGCTGCAGCTTGACGTGACTTCCCAGGGACAGGTGCAGAAGGCGGTGAAGGAGGTGAAGAAGCTACTGCCCGAGGGAGGTGAGTGTGGGAAGGGAAGGAAGGAAGGAAGGAAGGAACGAAGGGAGGGAGGGAGGAAGGGAGGAAGGAAGGAAGGGAAGGAGGGAAGGGAGGAAGGAAGGAAGGAAAGGAGAAAAGGGAAGGAAGGAAGGAAGGAAGGAAAGGAGGAAAAGGAGGAAGGTAGGAAGGAAGGCAAGGAGAAAAAGGAAGGAGGGAAGGGAGGAAGGAAGGAAGGAAAGGAGAAAAGGGAAGGAAGGAAGGAAGGAAAGGAGAAAAGGGAAGGAGGGAAGGGAGTAAGGAAAGTAGGAACAGAAAGGATGGAGAGAAGAATGGTAGAAACGAGTGACTGAAGGAAGGAAGGAACAGAGAAAGAACTGGCAGAAAGAAGGAAGGGATAAACGAGGAGGAGAGAAGAAAGGAAGAATGAATAGGACAAAGGAAGGCAGAAACAGAAGGGAAGGAGGGTAGGAAGGGAGGAATGAAAAAATAGAGGAAATAGAAGAATGGAATGAAAGAACAAACAACATAAGGAAGTAACCATCACATAACCTTATCAACAACTTCAAACTCGACCCACCTTTCTATCTATGGACCGTCCGCAGAGGAGTTATGGGGCCTGGTGAACAACGCGGGCCTGGCTACGTACGGTGAGGTGGAGTGGGCCCAGATGGAGACACTGCGAAAAGTCATAGACGTGAATGTGTTGGGTCTGATTGCGGTGACCAGAGCCTTCCTTCCACAGCTGAGGAAATCCAAAGGTAAGATGTGTTTGTGTTTGTGTGAGTGTGAGTTACGTAGATGGATATATAGGTAGGTGAAGAAGATAATGAATTGTAGGGAACCAGGGGAGGAAGTAATAAAAGGGATGAAGAGAAAGGAGAAGTGAAGGGAGGAAGCAAAGACGAGGATAGACATTTGGGAGGAGAAGTGATGGAGGAGACGAGGAGGAACTGCAAATGTGAAAAGGGGAAAGGGGGAGAGAGGGAAAGTTATTAAATGTAAATCACAAAGCAGGGAACAAAAGCAGCATCCCTTCCTTCCCCTTTTTCTCAGCCCGATAACGTTCGAATTTCTTTGCCTCTGAGACTCAACAACACAATAACTTCAAATCTTATCCTTCCACACAATCCCTATCACCCTCATATTTCCCTTTCATCTTTATTTGCTCTCCTTCTCCCTCTAGTCTAACCGTAGCATCCCTTCATCCCTTGTTTCCCCATTTTCTCAGCCTGACAGCAGTACATCCACTTAACGCTTTCGGTGAATCTTGGGTACAGAATCATGCCCTGAGGCGACACTTCGGGCCGTGGGATGAGAAGCCGCTAATGAGGGTCTGAGAGTGTGATTATGCATGCACTGAGACAAAAGTGTGATGCATAAGAGGGAGAAAGTGTGGATATGGGAGGACGAAAAACTGGGAAGCAAAATAAAAAAGAAGGTAAAATTAAAGAACACCATTAATAGGAACACAATAGCATCAGGCGTTGAGTAGAAAAAAACGAATATAAAGAGGAGGAACGCCAAACCTCTCCATACTTAGTGGTGGAGGAGAGTGAAAAATAGAGCAGCTATTAACAGGTACGCAGGGAGGAAGACTCACCGCTTGAGGATGTGGATATACAGCAGTAAGAGGTCTTTGTTACGTGATGCAAAAGAGGGAGAAAGTGTGGAGATGGGAGGACGCAAAGAAAAGGAAAGCTAAATAAACGAGTAGGTAAAGTTGGGGATGGGTGCGAGTAGAGGAATATCACAAATAGTACCTAACACCATAGCATCGGACGTTGAGTAGAAGAAAATATGAGCAAACTTGAACGGAAAGAGGGAGAAAGTGTGGAGATGGGGAGACGAAGAATAGGAAACGTAAATAAAGGAGATGAAGCTAAAGTTGGAGGGAATGCAAGTAGAGGAATAAAATTAAAAGTACGTAACACCAAAGCATCAGACGTTGAGTAGAAGAAAATATGAGCAAACTTGAACGGAAAGAGGGAGAAAGTGTGGAGATGAGAAGACGAAGAATAGGAAGTGTGAACAAATGAGATGAAGCTAAAGTTGGAGGGAATGCAAGTAGAGGAATAACATTAAAAGTACCTAACACCAAAGCATCAGACGTTGAGTAAAAGAAAATATGAGCACACTTGAACGGAAAGAGGGAGAAAGTGTGGAAATGATTAGACGAAGTGTGAATAAATGAGATGACGGCAAAGTTAAGGAAATGCGAGTAAAGGAATATCATTAAAAGTACCTAACACCACAGCATCAGGAGTTGAGTAAAAGAAAACATGAGCACACTTGAACGGAAAGAGGAGGAGGAGGGGCACCAAACCTGAGGAAGTATAATATGGTTTCGAGGCTGAGTGGCGGAGTGAGCCTAAAAATACAGTTAATATGTAGTTATGGAAGCGGCGAGTAGCGGGCTTTTTTATCCACTCTTTTTGTTGCCCTTGAGCCGTCTCCTTCGATGTAAAAAAAGAAGTTACACAGTGTGGACGAGTCAGTGCTTCAGGATGTGGGGAATATAGAAGAGATCATTTTTTGCTCCTTCGTGGCCTTTGTAGCTCAAGCAGGCGGTCCGAGGGCAGGTCAGGGAGAGAGGGAGGAGGAGGAGTAGGGTAGAGAGGGAAAAAAGATGTTTGTAAGAAAAGAAGAACAAATCAACTTCACCGAATATAGAAAAGAACAAAATCACAGCACACACACACACACACACACACACACACACACACACACACACACACACACACACACACACACACACACACACACACACACACACACACACACACACACACACATGCACACACACACACACACACGTAGACCTAATAAAATCTTCAGTCGATTTCCTGAGGCAGCAAAACCGGCTACTGAAGAGAAAATTGTCCGCACGCGACTTCGATTATTGCAGAAAAGAAAAAAAATATGACACAGGAAAAAGAATGAGAGAGAGAGAGAGAGAGAGAGAGAGAGAGAGAGAGAGAGAGAGAGAGAGAGAGAAGGGGGGGGGTAATGCTACTGAATCCCTTATTAATTTCTTCTGAATGCAAATAATTGAATCACGGAGGACTGACGTGATTGTGACCAGCTGACGTGCTGCTGATAAGATTTTTTTAGTTTTTTTTTTTTTTACTTTTCGGCGGTCTCTCTCTCTCTCTCTCTCTCTCTCTCTCTCTCTCTCTCTCTCTCTCTCTCTCTCTCTCTCTCTCTCTCCAGGCGACTCATTAAGGTTTCATGTCTTTTTTTTGTGGGATCTGCGACCACTAGACGGTTTTGGCTTCCTTTGTTTCGCGAATTTATTTATTTATTGCTTTTTTTTACTTTTTTTTCATTCGCTTTCCCACCCACATCTGCCCCTTCCTCTGTCTGCCTGTCCTTTTCATTAATTTTTCTTTTTCTTTCTTTCATTTTTCTTTCGTTCTTAATCTCTTTCTTTCTTTCTATCTTCTTCCATCCCCCCTCCCTCTCCATCTCCCTCTCTCTCTCTCTCTCTCTCTCTCTCTCTCTCTCTCTCTCTCTCTCTCTCTCTGTAGGTCACGTCCCCCATTGCGGCTAAAAGGTCACCAATCATTGCTTACTCAGGCTCGTGGGAACATACACACACACACACACACACACACACACACACACACACACACACACACACACACACACACACACACACCTAACCATCGTATGATTTCGTCCCATTAGCGTTCTATTTTCCTATTATTCTTACGCTTCTTTTTTTCCAGTGATTCCTATTTCCTTTCTCTCTCTCTCTCTCTCTCTCTCTCTCTCTCTCTCTCTCTCTCTCTCTCTCTCTCTCTCTCTCTCTCTCTCTCTCTCTCTGTTCTATTTTGTTTATTTTGTTAGTGTTAATTAAAACTCGTCCTCGTCTTCCTTTTCTTCTTCTTTCAGCAAGTATAGTTTTTTTTTTTGTTTTCTTCTTTCTTCCTTTTTGATCTATTTTAATTATATACATTTGTTTTTTCTTCTTCAGTTGCTTCTGCTTCTACATTTTCCTTTACTCATTTTTTTTCATCGTTTTTCCTCATCCTTCTCCTTCTTGTTGTTCTTGTTCTCCTCCTCCTCCTCTCCCTCTTCTTCCTTTCGTTTCTCTTCTTCTTCCTCCTTCTCTTCCTCCTTTTAGCTCCTCCTTCAGCCGTCGTCGTCCGGAGTACCAGGGGAGGCAAAAAGGTCATGAACCAGATCTATGGAGGGGAAGAAACGCGCTCGGCTGTTGCGGGTTCACGCGGCAACGAGTATAGGGAAAGACTTCTGGCCCTCTGATTGCTGGCTTTCTCCCTTAACGGTGGTGCTTAGACGTATTAGAGGGCTGTTATCTGCCTCATAAAGGTAATACTTCAAGACGCATACCCCGGGAAGGTGCTGGCGTGCTTCCCGTTTTCGTTGAGTAGTTTCTCGCGGGAGTTCAGGTAAAATGAGGTACCGTAGCGGATTGCATTTACATATTCTCGTGAACTTTACTCTGAGCTCCCAGTAGTCTCTCACCTCGTTAGTTTCGGTGCTAAATGAATAAGATAAAGTAGGATTAGTGAATGATTTAATTTTCAGCTTTACGTATTCTCGTTTTTTTCTTTTTACATCTCAGCCTATAGCGCCGGTAGGCTTTCTTCATGTGTCTGGTGGTCTGCCCAAGCCCGTCATGGCGCATGCAATTTTTTATAGTGGCGCCAGTTATGCTTGGCTCATGCTGCCCCCCGGAACTCATTTTTG
The DNA here is from genome assembly GCF_024679095.1 of Eriocheir sinensis. Classification (NCBI taxonomy): domain Eukaryota; kingdom Metazoa; phylum Arthropoda; class Malacostraca; order Decapoda; family Varunidae; genus Eriocheir; species Eriocheir sinensis. The sequence goes on along the minus strand of NC_066520.1, from coordinate 19,926,379 downwards.
ATTCACTGGACGGTTTCTTCTGGAGTCCGGGTTGATGGGTGGTCTTCAGGGCAGCATGTGGGTAGTCTTAGGCCACTCGGCGGTGACTGAAAAATCCCAGGTGGTAGCGCGGGGATTCGAATCGACGTTGTCCATCCTAAGTTCCTGAGCTCTGTCTTGCCTCGCTCCTGTGATTGATTATAATTTATACCCAAAAGTTAAGGTAAGTTCGTGGCTGCACCAAATCATGCACTCGGAGTTCTGAAGGTACACTCGACATTAGTTAGGATATACTGCTCGCCGTGAACTTTGCAATACACTAAATCGAATAAATAGAAGTAGTTTTCGGAGACAAAATTTAGATTGCCTATATATTATAACTCGAGGAAGAAGAGATGAGTGCAAAAATTAACGATGCCACCTTCAAGTAATAAAAAGGAGAGTTAGTAAGCCACAAAGCAAGGAAAAAGTTGTCCATAGATGGCGTAAGTGTGTTGCAGAAGAGTGTCGCAAGTCATCTGAGAAAAAAAATATCATGATCGTGCGTGGAGATAAATAGATAGATAGATAGATAGATAGATAGATAGAGAGAGAGAGAGAGAGAGAGAGAGAGAGAGAGAGAGAGAGAGAGAGAGAGAGAGAGAGAGAGAGAGAGAGAGAGAGAGAGAGAGAATGATATATATGTGCGTAAATACTGTCATTAGACGTTGTTTCACACTGTCTTGCCCCAGGAATCCTAAAAGTGCGTGGGAAGTGGCCTATCACAAGTCACGTGTGTGTGTGTGTGTGTGTGTGTGTGTGTGTGTGTGTGTGTGTGTGTGTGTGAGTGTGAGCGTGAGTGTGTGCGCGCCTACTTTAGTCCAGTGCCCTCTGAGTTTAACATCACTTCTACCCTTATTAAAACTACACCCTTCCTCAATCTCTCACTTTTAACACGCAAACAAACACATTACTTGAAAGGCGCACGAGGAAAATAAAAAACATCCAACCCTACTTTCTCCTTGTCATGGTGGTGTTGTTTCCTCTCTATAACTGGCAATCAAAGAGACACCAACAAACCCGTGACAAGGTTCAAAAACACACACGAAGTAAAACATTAAGTGAAGGTCATATTCTTGAAGCATTTCGGCGTCAAAGGACACGCACGCACGCATTTGACAAGGGCTTCCGTAGGTGTTGTGGGCATTTCCGTGGGTAGTTTTATGACTCTGGGGGAAGTTTGACAAAGGCTCTGTACCATGAACGTGAACAAAACTCATGAGAGAGCGATTCATCTCCTTTTCGTCCTTTGGGAATAGTTTATGTGAGAGGCGGAAGTCCTCGTGTACATTTTTTGTCATGATGTTCTATTTTGATGTCGATGGCCTAGTTTGGGTGGCAATAACCTGAAACTCTGCAAAGCCATAGGCTAGGTCACGTAATTACAGGTACGCAAGTGTTCCTCAGGTATGCCAAGTCACTCTGTATACACCTCCGTCTGTGCCTGCGTCTGAGGGAAACGAGAAGAGGCGAAGACGGCAAAAAAGGATCTGATGGTTAAGTTAAGTAGGGAGACCTGAAGAGACCAAGGATTGAATGTATATGATATGGCTTAAGCTGATGGGGAAGGAGATGAAGAAGAAGAAGAAGAAGAAGAAGAAGAAGAAGAAGAAGAAGTAGAAGAAGAAGAAGAAGAAGAAAACGAAGATGATGATGATGATGATGAAGAAGAAAAAGAAAAAAGAAAGGAAAACAACAATAACAACAACAACAACGACAAGAAAAGAAGAAGAACAAGAACAAGAAGGACAAGACGAAGAAAAAGAGGAAGAAGAAGAAGAGAAAAAAGAGGAAAAAGTAGAACAAGAACAACAAGAGAAAGAAAAAGAAGAACAAGACGAAGAATGACCAACACGAAGAAGAAAATGAAGAAAAAGAAGAATAAGAATAACAATAATAAGAAAAAGAAGAACAAAAAGAAGCAAAAGAGAGGAAAGTACCATCGGCCTGCTGACTCACTGCTGAAGACGGTATCTGGTCCGCTGATTTGGCAACTGTGAGTGTATGCAATTTTTTTCCCCTGCTTCATGTTCAAAAGTAACAAAGGGATGTGAGTTTATTTTCTTTTTATATGATGACACCACATGTAAAGAAAAAGGTTAAACTATGCTCTCTCTCTCTCTCTCTCTCTCTCTCTCTCTCTCTCTCTCTCTCTCTCTCTCTCTCTCTCTCTCTCTCTCTCTCTCTCTCTCTCTCTCACGCAAGAAGCTTCAGCAACGAAAAACACTCAGAAAGGAAGGAAAGAATGCTCAAATAAGAAAAAAAGAGGAGAAAAAGGTAAAAATTTTAACTGGGAAATATTTGAGATTGTCAGAATTTTGGAATGCAAGGAAGAGAGGGAGGGAGATGGTAAGGGAGGAAGGGGATAGGAAGGGAGGGTGTTTGGGTGTGACTATTATAGATTACGACCTCAGCACTCACCCCCACCCTCTACACGCTCACTTGGCTGTTTATAGAATCCATGTAAAAATCTAGCACACCTTATGAATGACAGAATTTAGTCAGAGTGAAAAAGAAAGAACGGACGCTTCACTGTAAATAACCTAAACTTTTGACCATTTTCATATTTCTTCTTTGGCTTTAGAAGTTATGGGTCATCGGGGACGTGAGCGTAGATTCCTCATGGTGAAGGAAGTAAGGTCGATGTACTAACGGAAGAATGTCTTGACCGGGGTGAGAGAGGAAAAGAAAATGGGAAAAAAAACGTGCAAGAGAAAACCTCCCATACTCCCTTGATATTTGAGGATCAGGAGGAGGAGGAGGAGGAGGAGGAGGAGGAGGAGGATGCAAAGAAGAATGGACAACAGGCAAGAAAAACGGCCGGGTCATATATGGAACAAAATACCCCTTTTCATGGGAGACTCGCTTATCACACAGAAAAAATTAGAAAAGAGCGAAAAAAGGGAAGTCGCCCATTTATACAGCACAGTTAATGAGTTTCCCGACTGACCTGGAATTTAAGTGCATAGAGCGATGGATATTCTCTCTCTCCTTTGCCTATTCGTTCCGTTTTGAGCTTGACCGGCCGTGCATCGCCTCCACACAAGCCACCACACTCTCTCCTCCTGTACACAATTCACCTCATTTCGCCGCGCTGTCATTGCCATCCCGGAGACAGCACACTCTGAAAACCAGGTCAAAAAAAGCGTGAAAAAGTAACTACTCTGAAAGGATGCTGTTAATGACGAAGAGGAGGAAGGAGGAGGACGAGGTGGTGGTGTTGATGGTGGAAGAGTGAGAAGGTGATGTGAAAGAGGTTACGATTTCAAAGATGTGACAGTGACTTGCGAAAAGGGAAAGACGCTAATGGACATGGTGAAAACTGTAGGATATGGCGAGCACTGAGGGATATTGGGAACACTTGAAGCTATTCGAGACACTAAGGAGTAAGAGGAAGAGTATGGGCATCAGAAGAAGTGTCCTATCAGAAGTTTACTATCAGAAGTTTACTATCAGAAGAAGTTTACTAGTGAATACGAAGGAAAATAGCAAATACAAATGACTAAGGAGGACAATACAAACGAAATGAGTAAATTAAGAGGACATGATGAGAAAGAAAGAGAGGAGAAGGGGGAGGGAGGTTCGAAAGAGAAGCGTTCTAAAGCCGTGTACCTCCCTTCAGGGCTCGGTCAGATCCTAAAAAACGGTTCACTTACCAACACAACAAACACTCGCGATGTCAAAGATGGATTACAAAGAGGGCGGGGAACAGGAACTCCCTCCACCAGATCATTACAAAAGGTTAAGAACTGTTAATCATGCCAGGATAATCATGTTGCTAGTGAAAGAGAGAAGAAGAGAAGAACGGAGAGGGGCAAGGAGGGGATGAGAGATACAAGTGAGGGAGACAGGAAATATATGAATACTCGAGAAAATAATGAGCGGATGTGTGAAATAAGTAAAGTCTGAATAGTTGCTCATCGTAAGGAGGGAAGGAGGGAAAGGGGAAGATGAAACAAAGGAAAAAGAGGTAATATAAATCCTTAGGCGAAAACCGAGGGCTTGTATGTGTATAAATTCAGTAGATTACAGTTATAATGGACGGCGACAAAAAAGACGGAGGTGCAGAAAATCGGATCAAGGTTCTGCGACTGTCTAAAGCGAGGGAGATTAGAGACGCATTTGGGTAGTCTCACAAAGCGACCATCTTGCTTCCGTTTGACAGTGCTCATCAAGACCCTGTGGACTTCCTTAATCTGGGCACCGTGCTACCTCTCCCCGCGTACTGCTAACCAAGATCAACAGAATATCAGGTCTTCCCACGCGCAATAATTATGTTGATCTTGCTGCTAACTATGACGCAGCGAGAAGCGGGGACATCATTTGGAGAGAGAAGGAAACAAGAAGAGAAGCCGAGGAAGGGAGGAGTGCAGGAGGGAAAGAGGGAGAGAGGGAGCGAGGGTGAGAGGGAGAAGGAATAGGAAAATACGTGTTTATAGCAAGTGGGAAAAAAAAGGTACAAAGCCGAAGGACAATATATTTTTTTAAGACAATATTTTTTTTCTAGTACATTCTTAAGCCGATAAAAAGCCTATACAAAGTGGGAAAAAAGGTACAAAGCTGAAGAACAACAAAAATCAGCAGGAATGAATGAATCTCTGTAACGAAAAACATATAATTTGATCTCTTTTTTTACTTTTTTTTTTTTTACAGCAAAGGAGACGGCTCAAGGGGAACAAAAAGACTGCAGAGAAAAAAACAGCCCGCTACTCACCGCTCCCAAAACTCTTGAACTAATAAACAAACCAATAACAATGGTGTGTGTGTGTGTGTGTGTGTGTGTGTGTGTGTGTGTGTGTGTGTGTGTGTGTGTGTGTGTGTGTGTGTGTGTTATTTTTGTTGCTTTTTTCTGTCTCTTGCTATGAAACAATACATCTCTAGATAAAAAAAATATATATACTTCGTTGTTACTTGCTTTTTCTCTTCTGAACAGTTTTACTTCCGATCGTGGGGCGGTGACTGCAAAAGGAGAGTATCAAGACGCCTCTCCTTCCGAAACTGACACCTCTTTTGGCCACTCCTCTGAACTCTTTTTATAAGGGCAGTGTTTAGAGGGCTTTTTTTCTCACCAGTATTATTTTATTTTTGCCTTTGAGCTTCTTCCTTTACTGTAAAAAAAAAAATAATATCCATTGTTTATGAGTTCAAGAGTTTCCGCAACTCTCTCACAAGACCTCTGTCCCGTGGCCGAGAAACACTAGTGGGACATTTTCTTAAACATTTCGGAGTCCAAGTACATGAGGTTTTCGAATGAGTTTTGGGTATTGCAAGTAGTAGTTTTATGACCCTGGTGGTAGTCCGACCCTTCTTCTGTACCATGAACCTTAAAAAAACACACTCTTGGGAACCCGACTGATCTCATTTTGGAACTTTAGTAATAGATGACGGAAGAGGTGGAAGCGTCTTTTAATACAAACCAGTGTGTCGCCACATGACATTTCTTAAAGGTTGTGCGTGACTAATCCGCAACCACCAAGTAATTTGGGCCAGCGACGAAGACTGGGCGACAAAAAAGAGGAAGAGGAGGAGGATTAGGCAGTAGGGGGTGAATGGTAGTGAGAAGAGAGTGACGATACGATAAAAAAATACCAAAAAAAAACATGAAAATAGAAGGAAAATGAGACGGGAATAATGAAAGGATAAAAAAAAGAAAGGAATGAAGAGATGAAGAAGCTGAGGTGGTAGTGAGTAGGATGACGATAAAAAATAAAGAAAAAAGAAAGAAAAGAGAGAGGGAGAGACGTTGGAGAAAGAGGGACGAGGAAAACAGTGAGGACAATGAGATAATGAAAAGACTAAAAAGAGAATGATAAGAGGAGGAGGAGGAGGACAAGGAGGAGAAAGATGAGTGAAAGGACGAAGGATAAGGACGAGGAAGAGGAAGAGATTGACAGGCGGGAAGAATGAGTGAAGAGAAAGATATGAAAGACTAAAATAAAAGAGGTGAGGAGGAGGACAAGGCAAAAGATGAGGGAAATAACCACGAATGAGGACGTGAATGAGAACAAAGTGCGAAGGAGGGAGAAGGAAATGAAAAGGATGAGGGAGACGAAGAGAGAAGAAGAAAGAAGGACGAAGAGAAAGCTAGTGAAAGGGTCAAGAAGGAAAACGTGGAGGAGGAAGAGGTGGAGAGAAGACAGAGAGGTAAATAGAAGGAAAGCGATGATAATACCCAAAAGAAAAGAAGGAAATGGGAGGAGAGTGGAGAAAGCGAGGAGAACTATCAGAAAGGAACAAAAAGTGAGGGCGTAGAAATTGTTTAGAGAGAGAAGAAAACAAGAAGAGAAAACCGAGGAAGGAAGGAGTGCGGGAGGGAAAGAAGGAGAGAGGGAGGGAAAGAAGGAGAGAGGGAGGGAAGGAGGGAGAGAGGGAGGTGGAAGGAAGAGGAAAATACGTGTCTAATACAAAATTATGGAAAATGTTTTGTCACGTGTCCCATTTCCTTTTTTTTTCATTAGGGTTGATTCTACTTTCAATACTGTAAATGCAAAACACACACACACACACACACACACACACACACACACACACACACACACACACACACACACACAGCAAAAAAGAAAGTGTGCGGAATGTTCTTCAGTTCTGTTCTGCTTTCCATTTTTTGTATGTTTTTTTTTCCGCGTCATGGCATCCCCGTCCGTGTATTTAGTCCACTGTTTTTGTTTCCTCTTAGAACACTTTTTACTTATATGCCTTAGGGTTCGTTCACTCTACAAGCAGAGCAGAGCAGAGCGGAGCGGAACGGCGCTGTTAGGTGTTCACATATAAGCAGAGCAGGGCGATCTGCAGAAGAATCATACGCAGGCAACAGCCCGATAAACTCCTCGGTGTTTATCTGGAAGGATGATGAAAAACGTAACGATTTACAAAGGAACATGGAATTTCGTTGTTAAAGCCAAGTCCCATGGCTGTGTGGGTCACTGATGATTGGGTATTGGATCAGAATATCACCAAATTAGCTTCTCTAAGCATACGGCTATTGTATATCGTTAAATTGTACCACAACTATGCGCAATCTGGTCAGTTTATGTAATATTGACATCAGCAATAAAAACTCACCCATATAGATAGCTTCTTGGCCATGTTGATTAAAGGGTGGAGCCGTGGAGGGCTCCGCTCCGGGCTGCGCCGCTCCGCTTGCGGTGTAAACAACTGAGCGTCTGTACATTCAAAACTATCTAAAAATTGATGCCGCTACTAACCGCTCTGCTCTGCTCTGCCCTGCTCTGCTTGTAGTGTGAACGAACCCTTACACGTCTTCCCTGTATTCCACACCGGCATGAAGTCGCTGCCTCTGCTGTGGCATTTCACATAGGCACTGGAAAATATGCAAACTTTCTTTCCTGATTTTTCTTTCTCTCTCATTTGGTCTTTGTGATGACGAAGCCCCTGCAATACCCGGAATTCCACTTCCCCATCATTCAAACGACATCTAAGAGTTACGAAAACACGAGAAATCAATCTAGATCCGGAAAAGGGGAAACACACATTTTCGACGCCGGGGATCGAACCCATGACCAGCCAGAGGGAAGCCGCTGCTCTACCATTCTGCTTAAGATGCATCCCCAGGTGGACTTCTCGGGGCTTTCCGCGTCCGTCAGGCGAGTCACTATACTGTGCTGTACATATATTTGCCACAATCTCTTCTGGCACCATACTTCGCTGTCCTTGGCTAAAGAGTTTCAGAATATCCTTTGCAGGGCGGGATGAGCCTGAGTTGAGGAGAAATCAGTTTAATCATTACGTGGGCACGCACGCTCCACTCGCTCCGCTATTTTCTTCCATTTCTTTTCTTTCTTTCCTTTCCTTTTTTTAATATTAACTTGTTCTTTCCTTTCCTTTTTTCAATATTAACTTGTTCTTTCCTTTCTTTTTTTTTAATACTAACTTGCTTTATTTCTACTTATTTCAATTTCCTTCTCTGCCAGCAACGCCAGACAGCCAGATAACAAGCAAGCAGTACAGTCAAACATTCATACTGCCACATAGCCAGCCAGTCACACGGTCAGCCTGCCACATGCCCGGCCAGCCAACCAGCCACATAGCCAGACAGTTAGTCATTCAGTCACACAACGACACAATCAGATAGCGGAATTATTACAAAGCTAGACAGCCAACCCGCCACAGAATACCACAGCCAGATAGCCCCGGAAGACAGAGTTGGACAGACAAAGCCCAGAGAGTCAGACAGTTCCACGGCCACATATCAGATTAGTCACACTGCCGACCACACCTCAGCCGCCAAGAGGTGCAGCAGATAATCTATGCAAAACAGGTTCTTTGATTCCGCAAAAAAAATATAGTCCTTATCAGTTAACTTATAAGACTTTCCAGGTTTCTTTCTTACGGTGTGTGTGTGTGTATTGTTTTTGCCGTTTTTTGTCTGTCTCTTTCACTGTCCACTCCTTCACTCCTTTAACAGCTAATTTCTTCTGCTTTTTTCTATCTCCCGTGTGGCGACTCTCTTTATGGTGACTTTTTTCGCTTCACTGTCTCATATTTATCACACTTACATCTTCCTCCCTACCTCCCTCCTTTCCACCCTTCCCACCCTACCTGCCCACCTTCGTCCCTCCCTCCCGCTGACCTGTCCAACGAAGTACTTATATAAATGTCCCCGTCCTCGTCCTCCTCCTCCTCATCTTGCGCTCTCTCTCATCCTTACCTCCCAACTTCCCTCTGCTCATTTACCCTCCCCCCCAAAGAGTTTCTCCTACAACGTTTCTCACCTTTCCCTTCTCCCATCCTTCCGCCTTTTCTCCGCCCCTCCCCTTATGGATGGGTCGGTTGAGGTTCTGGGTTATCACGCAAGTGGGTGAAGCGATGCATATCAATGGTGAAGAGAATGATATATTGGTGGTGATGACGATGGGAAACAGAGAAGAAAATCACTTGCAAAACGTTAGTAATTGATTTTTTTACAGCAAGGGAGGCAGTTTAAGGGCAAAAATAACAACAACAATGAAACAAAAGATCCCAGAAGCTGCCCCGAACACAAGCAGAAAGAACAAGAGACCAAAAGAGTGGAGGTGTCTTGATACTCTCCTCTTGAATGAGTTTAAGTCGTAGGCAGGAGGACTTACAGACAAAGGAGGGCTATCGGTTATGATGTTGGTGTCTTTTCGCGTTCATTGTAATCAAACACATTTTGCTTGCTTGGTGACATTAGGGAAAAAGTTGTACAGATTAGTTATATTTCTATAGGATGACGGGATTCCTGTGTTTAATAAAGATTTTAGAGGAATGAGTATGCAAACTATGCCGTCTGCCAAGCCTCGTCTGACTCAAGGTGGTTAAGGGCATGAACAAGGAAAAAGGAAGACGAATGAATGAAAATGATACCGAAGAAGGAAAAAGAAACACACACACACACACACACACACACACACACACACACACACACACACACACACACACACACACACACACACACACACACAATAGACCCCCTCTCTACACGATCTATAAAAACAAGACTCAAAAAAAGGCACAACTTAAAGAAAACGAGGAGCGGTTGACTCCATAAAAGGAAAAAGCTGTGAACAACGTAACCACCGTTCGTGCGGGGAGAAAACACATATTGCGCACTGAAAACAAAAGAGGGAAAAAACAACGGAAAAATGGGAGATAGGAGAGTGAAAGGGAAGAAAAAAAAGGCATGTAATTGATTTTTTTTTACTTCTCTCCTCTTCATCCTCCTCCTCCTCTTCTTCCTCCTCCTCCTCCTCCTCTTCCCCTTCGGCAAAACCACTGTTACCCACGTGAGTTGGCCGATGGAAACAAAAACACGTGACAGAAATGAAACAAGAAACGGAGAAAGGGAGAGAAAACCGAGAGGGAATGAATGAAAACATGTCCGAGAGAAACAAAATGACGTGACAAAAATTAAACAAGAAACAGCAAGACGGAGAGAGAACCACGAAGGAAGGAATGAAAACAAGACCGAGAGAAACAAAATGAAAACAAGAAACAGAAAAAGGGAGAGAAAACAGCGAAGGAAGGAATGAAACCACAGAAAAAAAAGTCAACTTCTCTCTACGAAACCCACACACATACTGGATGACACACGATGAAAGAGAGGAAAAAAAGGTGCAAAGAAACTGAGGAGTGAATAAAAAGTTGCAGAAATGAATGAACCACGGGAAAGAAAAGATGTTACCCATAATATGTTCCTCTTCCAAACTCATGATAGAAAAAGAAAATGGGAAATAGGCACAAAGAAACTGGGAAAGGACGAAAAAGCCGCGGGAATGAATGAATCTCAGAAACGAAAAACATGTAATTTGATCAGAAAGAAGAAAAAGAGGAAAAAAGTGAAACAAATTAGTGTGGAAAGGAAGGGGAAGGGTGAAGGAAGGCGAGGGAAGGGGAGAAAAGGAATAGTGTGAGTTAGTATGCGAGTGAAAAAAAAAGAAATCTAGTAACTGTAAAACTCAACAATAAACAAGGAAAATAAAAAGATAAAAATAACAAACAAATTAGTGATGTGTTTCTAAGTGTGGGTGACTTGCTTCCCCTTACTTCCAATGCTTATAATCTCCCCCCTCTCACCGCCCCCCCAATAAGATAAAATGGTAAAATATTAGTTGGGAAGCCAAGCGGAAAAGAACAGTTGTTTTCCCCTCTCGGCACTGTACTGTTTCTTAATCTCCCTTCGGGTTTTATCGCTCTGCGTGAGTCTAACTTAATGGTTTGGTGATGACGAAGCTAATTCCATCAGTGTAATGCCTCCTCCACTCTTCTCTCTCTCTCTCTCTCTCTCTCTCTCTCTCTCTCTCTCTCTCTCTCTCTCTCTCTCTCTCTCTCTCCCCCCCGATGGTAGCACAGACCACGCAAGCCCCCCCGTGCCTAGGGCCTCCAGCACATCACGGGTGTGACTGTCCAATACAAGAGACTCGTTGAACTCACTTATTTTCGTCTCAACACAAGCATCTGTTAGCGAGTTATTCTTAGCATTCCTCAACAGAAAATAGACATGATGATTTTTTTTTTCAATTTTAAGACTTGCTATTTTCTCGTTCGTGTTTTGTTTGGATCATATCAAATACATTTGTTAAGAAATAGATTATTAGATTGTTGGACTGTGATTTTTGAAAATAACGAGAAAGCATTACCGAGGTACGTGTGTACGTAACGGTCTGAATCACAGAAGAGCCGTGCAGCTCACACCCTGCTGGCCGCAGAAAAATATACTTCTTTTCCATATCAAGCAGCGGTTGGCGAAGGTTCAATCGACCGTCGTTGGCTGGCTCGTCAACAAACAGGTTAACAAATCTTGGCAAAAAACGCAACTACAGATTTTCATGATAATATTCATACAAGGGGAAGTAGCGTTTATTGATACATAAAACAAATATTCAACTGTGGAGGTGTTATTCATAAAAATAATAGAGACAAGTCCAACATATCTTAATCAGACAGCGCCTACGTGCTCCAGACGCCCCCACAGAAGCCCCAACAAACAGGTTTTGGCGCGCCTCAGACCGGCACCAACCTAATTATTATTCCTTATAAGGAGGGTACACGTAGCACGCCTCGGTGTTGTTTTGGTCGGTTAAAACACCTTTCGTTAAGGACGTGCTTATGTTACGGTTGCTTCCAATCACTTAGTGGAAGGGACGAGGTGATAGGAACGTGCCGGGCGGCGAGCACTCGTCTTATCCTCCGCATTACGCAAGAGTTATTTCAGCCGTGTAAATACTTGTGGTAAATCTCGGCGACTACTTTCATGTTCACCGCCTCAACCTGTTCATCATGCTCAACCTGTTCATCATGACCTTGCTGTCTGGTTCATCTTCCCCGCAGGTCCTCCACGCTTACCGGTTAACCAACAATGCTTTCTTATCCGCATGTTATTCCAAGGGCGTCGATTGACCTCTTTTTTGACCACTTATTATTTCTGTCTTTGTAGGAACAGCGATTAGCGGGCTTTTTTTTAACACCTTTTTTTGTTGCCCTTGAGCTGTTTCCTTAGCTGTAAAAAAAAAAAAAAAAAAACAGATACCCTTTTTTACCTTTCCTGGCACCCAGGCACCAAATTTTGTAGCAATGAACGAACGCACAAACAATTCCTTACCCACGGACCCCCAATCATTACTGTGCCAAATTTAGACTTACTTTATCATAAGTGACTCTTTTCTTTTCTTCTCTTCTCTTCTCTTCTCTTCTCTTCTCTCTCTCTCTCTCTCTCTCTCTCTCTCTCTCTCTCTCTCTCTCTCTCTCTCTCTCTCTCTCTCTCTCTCTCTCTCTCTCTCTCTCTCTCTCTCTCTCTCTCTCTCTCTCTTTTTCCTGCTTCTCTTCATGAAATACTTTAACACAAACTGACTTCACACAACATTGGTTTTCCCCTTTTTATGCTGTTTCCAGTTTTTTTACTCATTACAGGAGGTAGGGAGAGAGAGAGGGGGGAGAGAAGGTTGAGAGGGGAAAGGGGAAGAGGGAGGCAGTGGGGAAGGATAAGGCGTGTGTGTGTGTGGTGGGGGCGGGGGGGGGGGTCTAAGCATTTGACACTCACTCATTCACTCAGTCTGTAAATTCGTCAAACACTCCTTCAGCTTAGTGGCAAGACATACCCCAAATGAAGGTGCATAAGGCAGCCTCTGTTACCAACCCAACATGATGACGGGTACAAAAAACGATGAAAAAAAAGACGCCGGGAACCTGAAAATCCTTACAATGATAATCGTTAGCAATTTAAATCAAGTAGGGGAAAAAAAGAGATGTAGGGAAGCGTCTAGTCTCTTCATTGGTCATTTCACTATAATTCAATGCGATCCTTCTAGCAATTCTTCCTCTGATTCGTGGCATTCTGTACCGAACCCCCGCGCGGCCGACATCACCTTAGTCCCTCCACCCCGCTGCGAAGCCCTACTGGCGGTGACGGCGGTGGTGGTGGAGGCGACGGGGCGGGAGGAAAGGCAAGGATAATAAGGGATGATGATGGAAGGCTGCGGCAAAAAAATGGAAGGGGAACAAATGTGGTAGATGGTTAGTACTAATCGGAGTGGTGGTGGTGGTGGTGGTGAAAGTGATGTCAAGAGGGTTGTGATGGACGGCTGCGGTAATAAAAAGTGGAAGGGGAACAGATGTGGTGGATGGGTAGTACTAATCGGAGTGGTGGTGGTGGTGGTGGAAGGGATGGCATAAGAAGCGGAGTTAGGTAGTGATAGGGCAGAGGAGGGAAACTGATTTATAGTGGTGATGTTTCTTGGTACTTCTTATACTTCTACACATAGTTTTCTACTTCAAATTATACTTCTACATCTTCTATCTCTACATATTCTACATCTTCCTCCTCCTCCTCCTCCTCCTTTTCTATATATTCTTCCTCCCCTTTCCTCTGTTTCTGTGGTGGTCGTGGTGGTGGTGGTGGTGGTAATATTGATGGTACTTGAACTTTGGGTATTATCGTATCTCCACTGCCTTCTCCTCCTCCCCCATTCCCTCATCACAACTACTAGAAAAAGCTCTTGTCCAAATCATGCATACATTCTTTTAAATAGTGAACGCTTTCCTCTCCTTCCATTATCTCTATTTCTCACTTGCTATAATCGTACTTCTTTAGCTTCTGGATGCGGCAAGTGATTCTCGTTTTCCTTTACAATGTCTTCCAGTTTTTATTCATCCATCTGTGGACTAACTCCTACCATACCAATCGCTGTCCTCTGTTGTCGTTCCCCTTTTTTCCCTCTTCCTCCTCCTTCTTCTCTTCTGCATGCATTGATTTCCGTTCTTCCATTACATCGTCTTCAAGTTTTTACTCTTCCACCTCTTTACTAATTCTTACTACTAATTGCTGTGCCCTGCTTTGGTTCCTTTTTTCTTCCTTCTCTGCATGCACTGATTGCCACGCGCCATTTAACGTGCTGAAACAAAAAAACAACAACAAAAAACCCCCGCAACGCAACACTACTTCGGGGGTTAAAACATGATGCACTTCCTTGGTCACACGCCGCAGCTCAGCCAAACCCTCGACCTTAGCGCCATCACTGCCTTCCTTCAGCTCTTTGCCTCACCCTCAACAAACCTTAAGTGCTTCCTCCTTACACGTCTCACCACAACGCTGCTACTGTACCCTCCCACTGCTCTCTTAATGCTATTTGGACAACCTCTAACCCCCTAACTCTTTGCTTTTCATACCACACTGTTCCATCTACCTCCCATCTATCACTACACTCTACTGAGTCTACTCCATGGAAATGTTCTCATGTGGATCACAAATACGCGCCTCCCTCATGTTAAAGTCATAATCCTTAACCTTCCTTCATGTAATACCCAAACACACGGTCTCCCTCTCACTCTCTCGCTGTATCATCGCTCAGTTTATCTATCTATATCTTAGTCAGTGGCACCCACACAACCTCCCACACAAGAGGTCATTCCACTCCTCATCTTCTTCCTCCAGCTGTTCCCATCCCTCACCACCACCAGTTTACTTACAGGCACTAACCCCATCCTTGCCGTGTTACTGTCACCCCCGCAGCCTCCCCCATCATCCCTCTCTGCAGGTCCTTCTCATCCGTCAGTGTTGAATCATTCTGACCGCTATGCACCTTGAGTTTTTGTTACCTAGCGACTTGTAGGAAGATTTCTCTCACGGACACACACTCTCTCTCTCTCTCTCTCTCTCTCTCTCTCTCTCTCTCTCTCTCTCTCTCTCTCTCTCTCTCTCTCTCTCTCACACACACACACGTGCCCATTTGTTCTAGTTTCTTTGTTTTTCCTTGGTTTGATCTATTTTCTGTTTCGCCTCCGATATACCCAACACTGTCTCTGTTTGGCCTACCCTCGTATTCTCAAGCGTTCGGGGCTCTTGTTACGAACTTTCGAGGATAGAGGAGCTACGCCGGTTTGTCGGGTACTTCCTTTCCTCCTGCTACTTCACATCTTTCTCCTTCCTAGACTTTCTTCTTTTACTCTTTCTCCTGTTCCTCTTCTCACGTTTTGCTTCTCATCCTCTTTCTCTACACCCTCTTTTTCCTCTACCTCCCTTTCTCTTCCTCTCCCTCCCTTTTCACTTCCAACGCCCCATTCTTTTACTTTTTCTCCTGTTCCTCTTCTCACGTTTTGCTTCTCATCCTCTTTCTCTACACCTTCTTTTTCCTCTGCCTCCCTTTCTCTTCCTCTCCCTCCCTTTTCTCTTCCAACGCCCCGCTCTTCATTTTTTGTCACCCTCCGCGCCTTCCCTTCCCTCCACCTCCTCCTCTCACGCCACGCCTTTGCTCTCCAGGGCGGGTCGTTACCGTCACCAGTGGCTTGGGTCGCATGGCCGTGCCGATGAGGTCAGCTTACGTCACGTCCAAATATGCTGCGGAGGGCTTCTGTGATGTGCTCAGGTGGGTCACGATACCTGTTTACCTGTCCGTCTTTTTGCCTGTCTTTTTCTGTCCCTGTGTGTCTAATATAGTGTTGTGTCTTTTTCTGTCTTTTTGTTGCTGTGTGTTTGTCTGTGTCTATTTGGGATTCACCTTTAATTTGTCTGTTCTGTCATTACCTGTCATTTTGTGGGTTTATTTGATTGTCCTTTTTTCTGTCTGTCTCTGTCTGTCTGTATGTGTCTCCTTGCCTGTCGGTGTCTCTTTCTGTTTATTTGTGGTTCTCCTTTTATTTGTCTGTCTGTCCTTATTTGTGATTCTCTTTTATCTGCCTCTCTTACCGTCTGCCTTACTCTTCCGGTGTCCCTTGAATTTAGTGACTGTACTACCCACCTCTTTGTAACCTATTTGTCTTTTGCCCCGGCGTGTGATGCCTGACGGTTATCTATATACCTGTTCGTGTCTACCTGTCCGTTCTCGATTTCTATATGTACGTGAATCTTTGCTCCATAATATCAAACTATTTAAAAAAGGCTCTCGCAGAAGTTGTAGGGGTTTCCATTAGTTGTGTCATGACCCAAGCGGTAGTTTTGGAAAGCGTCTGCGCTGTGTAGGAGAAACACACTCATGACATCCCAACGTAGCTCCTCTCTGGCCCTAAAAATAGTCGTAAAATGAGTCCCAAACGTTTGATGATACAAGTCTTTATTTCTGTCATTTCAGGTACGAGATGAGGAAGTGGGGAGTAATTTTAGAAAGCACCTGCGCTGTGTAGGAGAAAAACACTCATAACATCCCAACGTAGCTCCTCTCTGGCCCTAAAGAAATAGTCGTAAAATGAGTCCCAAACGTTTGATGACACAAGTCTTTATTTCTGTCATTTTAGGTACGAGATGAGGAAGTGGGGAGTGAATGTATCTATTGTCGAGCCTGGGAACTTCATTGCAGGTAAGCTTTTTCTATTTTTCCCTCTTAAATCTGAACATACTACCTATATATCTATCTAGTAATGTTTGTATCAGTTAATCAATTATTATATACGTCAAGTTACCCATCTTTTCTTCTCTCAGTTGGTTTTTTGTAGTGAATCTTAACGAGGTTGCTTTCGAAAGTCAGGGAAAGTTTTTTTGATCTCAGTGACTAATTTTTCTTTTCTGTCTTGCTTCAGTGATCGAACTACCTACTGACCCTATAATTTATCTCCCCCTCATCCTCCCTCTCCCTCTCCTTCTCTCTCTCCTTCTCCCTTTCCCACTCTCTCAAAGTTAATATTTCAGTAATTAATTTGAATTTACCTGCTTTCTTCAGTGATCGAACCTGTAATTTATCCTCCCTCATTCTCCCTCTCCCTCTCCCTCTCTCTCTCCTTCTCCCTTTCCCACTCTCTCAAAGTTTATATTTCAGTAATTAATTTGACTTTACCTGCTTTCTTCAGTGATCGAACCTGTAATTCATCCTCCCTCATCCTCCCTCTCCCTCTCCCTCTCTCTCTCCTTCTCCCTTTCCCACTCTCTCAAAGTTTATATTTCAGTAATTAATTTGACTTTACCTGCTTTCTTCAGTGATCGAACCTGTAATTCATCCTCCCTCATCCTCCCTCTCCCTCTCCCTCTCTCTCAGCCACCGGAATCTTCAGCAAGGCATCGATACGGGAGGCCGCGGAACAGATGTGGGAGAGCGCCAGCCCGGACGTGAGGAAGGAGTACGGTAGAGAGCACTTCGATGGGCGTATGAAGTTGATGCAGCAGTATGCGGGCAGCGGCGTGCGTATGGCGGGGGGGGGTTATTGCCTGATGGGGAGGGGTTACGTGTTGGCTGTGATACTTGCTGTTCTGGTTCTTGCTCTCCCTGTTCTTGTTCTTCTTCTGCTTGCCCTTGATGGTGTTCTTCTTTGGCTTCGTTAGAGAGAGTATTGATAGTATGGTTCTTCTTCTTCTTCTTTTTCTTCTTCTTCTTGTTATTATTATTTTTTTTTTTACTGTTTGCTTGTTTCTTTTTTTACGGCTTTCTCCTCTTCTTCAGTAGTGGGTGATGGTTATTTCTGCTGTTTTTCTTTGCTTTTATTTCTTATTTTAACATATACTGCTTCTTCCTTCTGTTTTTGCTCCTTTTCTTCTTCGTTCTCCTCCTCCTCCTCCTCCTCCTCCTCCTCCTTCTCGTCTTCCTCCTCCTCCTCCTCCTCCTCCTCCGCATCCTCCTTTTTCTCTTCTTCTACACCCTTCTCCTCCTCCTCTTCACCTTTCTCCTCCTCCTCTTCACCCTTCTCCTCCTCGTTACCCCTCTCCTCCTCCTCCTCCTCCTCCCTCTTACCATTGTCATTATCATACCCATCATCTTTCCTTGCCAAAAAGTAGAACAAAATTCAAACTTCTTACTCAGACAAAAACGAGCATAATTAAAGTTTGGGAATAAAGGTTCAGGCAGTTCGTCATTCCCGCAGCGACCTAACTAAAGCATTAAGTCATCATACATAAGCGTTAGTATGCGAGTGACTTTTTAATTATAATGTTTTTGTGATTTTGTTTTTCGTCACGAGACAGAAAGATGCGTTCTGGATTTCTTTTTATTTACTTATTTATTTTCTTTTTTAGCTTGGTCAAGAATAATTCAATCGGGTCCATGTTTTCATACTATAGCATGTTTTTTTTTTCCTATACTGCCTTTTTGATATTTCCGTCTCTGGAGTATTTTTGCTTTCCATTTCATATTTTCATTCTTTTTTTTTCAGTCATTAGTGTTTTCTCTCTCTCTCTCTCTGTTTCTTATTTACATTTTTTTCCTTTCTCTTTCGGTTATTAATGCTTCCTTGCTTTCTGCTTCTTATTTGAATTTTTTCCCTTCTCTTCCCGTCATTAGTGCATCATTGCTGTATTTCTTTTCTCTGTCTGAAGTTCTTTTTAAAATTGGTTCAACTTTCACCTGTCTGCTTCTTCTCTTGATGTCTTGCTTAATCAGTGTTTTGTTTTGTTTTTCTTCATGTCTTCAGCGGCGCCCGAGGTCTAGCTTAAGTGACTGGTCCAAGCGTTTCTGTTTAAGTGGTTTCCTCTTTTCCCTTTCTTTCCTTTCATTTCTTTTACTTCTCAGCCAAATTGATCCTCGAAGTTAATCTCGACTTCGATCGTGAGTTTGGTGCGACGGTGACGAATTTTGATCCGTCACACATCTGCACTCACACACACTCACACACCCACCCACCCACCCACCCACACCCACACCCACACCCACACACACACACAAAGATTGGCGCATGGGTCAAAAGTGGGAGCAAGTGTCAAAACTTGCCGTTGGGTTGGCTACCGCACCAGCTTTTATTTTTAACGCCCCTAAATCCCTCGCAGGACAAGGACATCACACCTGTACTCAATGCCTTTACGGAGGGCCTCGTGCAGCGGTGGCCTCAAGTTCGCTACGTCCCCATGGATCTCTACTTCCGCACCCGAGTCTTCGTGGCCACACACCTCCCCGAGTGGGTCTACGAGAAGCTGTACGTCGGCTGAAGAAGGATGGGGATAGCGGGAGGGCGGGACGGTGAGGGTGGGATGGGGCTTGGGGGTTTGACATTGAAGAGGTGAATAGGAAAGACAGTAAAGAGGTATTTGTAGAAGGAGTTAGCAAAATTAAAGATTAATGGTGGATTAATGAAGTGTGTAAATTTGAGGACAATGGGAAGATCAGGTACATGGTAAAGAGGTATTTTTATGAGTTAGAGAAAATAAAGAAAAAGTAATGATGGATTGATAATAAGTTGCCTGCTAGTTGGAGGTATGATAAGGGAGATGGAGTAGTACAAATGATATGTACGTAATGTTATGAAGGGGTAGAATAATTAGTGAGGGACAGGGAAGGTATGGAATTGTAGAAGATAAAGTAATACAGTCAGCCTCTTACACCAAACAGGAATGTACACAGATATGCAGATAAGCGTTAAACATGGAAGGACATTCATATGCAGACACTTATCGAAGTCTCATAAATAAGTCTTATATGGAGAGGGACTATATGGAACTAGAAGATAAAGTAATACAGTCAGGCTCTTAATGTCAAACAGGAATGTACAAAGATATGCAAATACGCGTAAAACATGGAAGGACGGGACTTTAATATGCAGACATCAATCTAAGTCTCATAAAAAAAAGGTCCTAAATTTAGTCGTGCCCCACCACGCAGCAGGACGAGACCATATGAAATACCGAACGAAAAACGGTTAAAAAAAAATGTACCAAGGATAGGATACTGCCGTGTCTTTTATCTTCGTTCATTTCTCTTTGTTTCACGTCGCTGTGTTCGCTTTTTTTTTCCAAGTAACTTCATTTAAGGCCGTGGAAAGGCTGGGTCTGGGTAACTTCTTCGTCATCCACGGCTTTTTGATAGCAACCCTTCCGTTCTTGTTTGATTTGGATTACGAGCGACGATTTCGTTTGATCTTGCTTACGAGTGACGCTTTCCTTTAATCCTAATTACGAGCGACGGTTTCGTTTGATCTTGATTACGACTGACGCTTTCTTTTGATCCTAATTGATCCTAATAACGAGTGCCGCTTTCCTTTGACCCTATTTACGAGTGACAGTTTCGTTTGATCTTAATTACGAGAGACTTAGGCCGATCGACGTAGCTGAGGATCGATCTTTTGTATTCTTGACGACTTGAAAAACGGGAAGCTGATATTGACTTAAGTGTCGTTGTACATATACTACTTTAAACTTTGTCTTCATATTCTCCCTCTCCCTCTCCCTCTCCCTCTCTCTCTCTCTCTCTCTCTCTCTCTCTCTCCTTCCCTACCGTCTCTACATGTTTGTCGGTCTGGCACACGATAACCGCCACCTCCCACCACACCAATAAAGCTTCACCACAATTGTTAGCTTGTTTTATTACCCCCTTCTCTTGTTGCCATGTCTACTGCTAACCCATTCCACTAATTGTCTCATCTTCTTACCCCTGAGGACTTCCCCGCACCGCCACCCACCCAGCGACGCTAACACGAAACCCCGCATTCTTCAACACCTCACCGCCCGAGCGCACACATTTGACAAGGCTTTCGTAGGAGCTCTGGGCATTTTCAGGGGTAGTTTTATGACCCTGGTGATAGGTTAGCTCTTCCTCTGCACCATGAATGTGAAGAAACACTCCTTAGACAACGATTTACCTCGTTTTTGGCCTCTAGAAATAGTTGAAGTGAGAGGCGGAAGCGTCTGAGAGTATCGACCACATGCCTTCAAGCTTGTCTAGTCTTGCCCTTGCACTGCGCTCCTTCACATCCTCACCTGCACGATTGCGGAAAAAAAGTTTGACATATCTTGCTCAATGAAAGGATAGATCAATGCGAAGTCAGCGAACAAGATTAATGTCGTCTAACTTCTAAGCCGTTCATGTAATAGCTCACATTCTATTTTTCTCCCATTCAGCAGAGAATTTAACGATTTAGTAAGTACCAATCCCTTTTTATTTCCCTAGAACAGTGATTTTAACGATTTAGTAAGAACCAATCCCTTTTTATTCCCCCTAGAACAGTGATTTTAACGATTTAGTAAGTACCAATCCCTTTTTATTTCCCTACAACAGTGATTTTAACGATTTAGTAAATACCAATCCCTTTTTATTCCCCTAGAACAGTGATTTTAACGATTTAGTAAGCACCAATCCCTTTTTATTTCCCTAGAACAGTGATTTTAACGATTTAGTAAGAGCCAATCCCTTTTTATTCCCCCCTAGAACAGTGATTTTAACGATTTAGTAAGTACCAATCCCACGCATATACGTGCTGCTTATTTCATGGCAACCTTGAACTTACACTACAAAAACGATGACTCATATTCCGTGCATGAGTGGGTGAGTATTCTCCGGTTTTCCCAAACTCATTATCCTATCATGAAGCCGTGCCTAATATGATCTACACCCCAATTAGGCCAATAAAACGTGTCCCCATTCACTGTTGGAAAAGGATGCTCATAAAAGGAATACATTTTTATGACTAGAAGATTATACAAGTTTTTGCTCATATCGAAGGAGCGTGACTTAACGACACCCACACAATCTCCTTGGGTGACAAGAAACTCTTCGCTCATTTTAAAGTTATCGAAGTGAGGCGAAAGGATATGTCATGCTATCTGATTGAGGTCACTTGAACTAGTCCCACTCAGCAAATGTGTCAAATAATAAGCATAAAGCAAATACGTACGGTGCTAAAAAGAACGGCTGGTGCAAATAAATGAAAAGAACTTCTTGACCTTACTCTCAAGACCGACCGACTGAAAATAGTCTGACGAAGAAAAGATGAAGAAGAAGAAGAAGAAGAAGAAGAAGAAAAAGAAAAAGAAAAAGAAGAAAAAGAAGAAGAAGAAGAAGAAGACGAAGAAGAAAAAGAAAAAGAAGAACAACAACAACAATAAAACCAAGACGAAGACGAAGACGAGGACGAGGAAGAAGGAGACGAAGACAAAGACGACGAAAAAGAACTGAAGATAAAAAAGGAAGAAAAAAAAAATGAACAAGAGAAAAAGTAGCTCCTGGACTTGTGGAAAAAATCTCATTAAACAAATAATTGAACGAGAAGCGTCTGGCTCACAGCTGTAATATAAGGGCAGTGGAAACCTTAAAGTCGTTATCGTGCAGGACATTCGTGTCGCTCATCGCCTTTTCGATCTCGCTGATTATTCCGTGCACTTTGGGTTCCGGGAAGTTGCATTCTTTTCCCTGGACCGTCTTTCGAGGTTTCTCCGCGCTCTTTTTTTCAACCCTCGTCCACAGAAAGACTTTTTTTTTGGGGGGGGGGGGAACAGACTGACCAAGAATTTAAAAGAAGAAAGAAGGAAAATAAGTCTACTGGAGACGGTTTTTTTTTTTTTAGCAACACTGACTGACCAAGAATCTGAAAAAAGAAAAAAAAAGGAAAAAAAAAGTCTGAAAAAAATTAAAACACCAGTAGCTAAATGCCTCCAACGAACCTAAGGGCCTTTTTTTTTCCTTGGCTCATGCTTCCGTTTTCTTTACCGGAATAGTACTTTGTGAACCCCATCCCGTCCCCCGCCCCCTTATAATTATGAGGCTTTTAGTCTGTCTCGTCTACCTTAGGAGAAGAAAAAGATGAAGATTTATTTATTTAGTGAGGTGCCCTTCCTGCACACTATGAGGAGGAGGAAAAGGATGGGAGGGTGTGAAGGGAAAGGGGTGGTAAAGGAAGAGGTGGTAAGGGAAGGGGTGGTAAGGGAAGGGGTGATTGGGGAAGGGGTGGTTGGGGAAGGCGTGAAGAAAGGGGTGAGGACGGGGTGGTAGGGGAAGGGGCGTCTCAGTGAATGAGATTAATATGTCTAACTTCTAAGCCGCTCATGTATTAGTTCGCTTTTTATTTTTCTCTCATACAGCAAAGATTTTAACGATTTAGTAAGTACCAATCCCTTTGTCTCCCCTAGAGCAGTGATTTCAACGATTTAGTAAGTACCAATCCTTAGAGCAGTGAATTCAACGATTTAGTAAGTACCAATCCAAGATAAATTCAATGCGTAATACAAAGAAAGAATAATGTGATGATAAACTGCCGGGAAAGAGGCAGAACAACAAAACTTAATCCTTGGGAGCTTCACATAAAAGAAGAGGATGGAAAAACTTGATGTGGGAAAGATATCGATCCTGCTTGAACGTTGACACTTCAGGGACTAAGCCGAGTTTTGGGAAGCAGAATTGGAGCTGCGGGAGTAAAGTTAAAGCAATTACCTCCTTTGATAGAGCTTAGAAAAACGCCAATCTCTAAAGTTCTTCCAACAGGCGTATGGTCAAAGAGAGGCGACGCGAGTACTGGTCAGCACACGTAACAAAGATAAAAGTCCCGCACCACACACACACGCAGGTCTCCGTACATGGCAGGGCAGACGTGTGCCTCCCATTACCTCGCCACGGGGCTCTCTCCCTTGCAACTTTGTCAAACGCCGCCGCTCTGCTCTCAGCTCACACACAAGCGCTGGCTGTCCCCTCACCGTGAACTGGATACCAATTGAATCGCATTATTTTCATGTCCTACACGTATTAATATATTTTCTCTTCCACTGGACTTAACGTAGCTTTCCTGCTCTAGCAAAACGGAGCAGCAGAAGACATAAAGAGGTTCTCAGTATGGATACAATGCGCTTTGATAGAGGGTCAGACTCGTGCGAGGAGCATAAGGGTCAGTGAAGACGAGGAATGGATCATAGAGGGTTGTATGGGTGTGACTGGGTGGGTATAAGGTGAGTCTTGTTGGGTGATCCGGTTCGTGCGATGGCGGGGAGAGGATGCAGGAGGGAAAGTTCAAAGAGTTCGAGGTGGAGTGAGGGGGGGGAGGGTGAGTGAAGAAAAATGTGGATGTACTCGATAAGTTTTCAGGGGGAATTCGAATTAAGCGAGGGAAACGCCTACGATAACATCAGGTCTGAATTGGAGGACAGAAGGATTGGAAGACAGACGGGTGAATATGCAAAGAAAAGACAGGCAGAACAGATTAATAAACGGAACATACGCACAAAAAAAAAAAACGAAAAAGAGGTAGAAAAGTGCAATGAACCAGATGAGAGGTTAGAAAGATAAAAAAAAAAGTATACAAACGGCTGAAATAGAGAAAAAAGAAAGCGAAAATAAATGATAGGAAGTGAATGGCAGGATGCGGGAGAGACGGAATAGAAGGGAGTGGCAAGAAGAGGAAGGGTAGAAAAAAAGGATGATGTGCAAAGATGGTAAAATGACGCACGGAAAAAAAAAAAATCCTTATCAGTCACGCTAATCTGAAGGTCTTGAGTTTCTGCGTATAATTGAAGATACATATTTTCCTACCTGCACCTTTCTTTCGTTAGTAACCTAGAACACAAAAACATACGTACCCCTTCACTCTCTTTCTCACCCCTTCCCCACCCACACATCTTTCAATCCCCCCAACCCAACCCCCCAACACACTCAAACTACTCCACTATCCTATCTAAATGACCTTCCAGCTTTCGTTCCTATTTCTTATCACGGGGAAAGGAAGAAGGTAAGGAGGGAACGATGGAACGAGGAGTAATGGACAGAGATTATTGGTAGTGTCACTGTGGGTAGTAATCTGTGGTAGCGTAATGCAAAGTCCAAGTCGTGGAAATGGAAATAGCAGTGGGTGGGGGCAAGGAAACAACCCAGCGAGGTGTGAAAAGTGAAAAGGAAATGTATGGCGACAGCATGAATAAGAAAAGCATGGATGGGATAGTGGTACAGAGAACAAGAAATATACAGATACGAGAATGATGGGAAAGGAGGATATGCACATACGAAGAGGCGTTAGAGTGGATAAAGAAGGAAATTGTGTACGTAAGTGTGGAGGTGGTAGTGATGGGTCCTCCTCCTCCTCCTCCTTCTCTACTGCTTCCACCTCCTCCTTTCCTTCCCCGTCACACTTGGCAGAATAATGCTTCCATAGTAGGTTCCGCTTCCCTTCCAAGAGACAATGTTTTATACAATTAGATTCGAGCCTACCATTATCCGACCTTAAAAACTGCACAAAGGGATTCCCAGTCACTTAGTCAGATTAATTACTACCTTTCACACACACACACACACACACACACACACACACACACACACACATACAGAGGATGGCGAAAATTTATCAAGAATGAGTGAAACAGAAAGAGAATAAATAAGTGTAGACGATTAAGATTGAATAAACGGAATCACGATTTTATTCACCGAGTGACAGGTACACGCACACACACGAACGAAAAAAAGGCAATTTGAACGCTAAACAGAATTAAAACAAGGTACTCAGCTGCACTTTGAGGATGTTGCCAAGAGACACACCCAAGAAAAAGAAGAAAATAGGAAAAAGAGAAAAACGGGGAAACATTTAATTCGTGACTTTGGAATATATCAGATTCTTGGAGGAAAGCTTCGCCTCATTTCACTGAACACGACGTCACTTACATATTCTTTTTGTAGACTATGACACTTCGTAGACGGGACACCAGGCTCTTACTTTTTATCCCTGTTCAAACCATCACGACATCAACATTACATCATCAAACTTTGCAAGAAGATATATCAACGCATTTAATTACACTTTCAAGGAGTCAATATGATTTATCTGTTATCACTTATTAAGGATATATTTAGTTTGTTATTTATTATTTTTGACTCTCTCTCTCTCTCTCTCTCTCTCTCTCTCTCTCTCTCTCATAAAAAATGTGTGTTTGGAGAGAGCATACATATCACAGCAATAACCTAGTTTCTCCACCTTTAACCAAGTAGTGTCCGGGCCCAGAAATTGTACTTAATTGCTGCCTCTTATTTTAGGTTTTCAAGTTTTACCGCTGAATAATTTTTTTCCGTGACTAAAAAATGTAAAAAGAGGAAGACCAAAAAACAAAACAAAAGACTATAACCATGAAACATTAGTCTTGATAAATTACACAGTTCATGGCAAGAAGAACATATAATCTTTTTTTTCCATGACAAAGCTCGTGGCCTACAAAAACATATAAAGACGGAGACCGAAAACAAAACAATAGACTATAACCATGAAACATTCGTGACCTCAAATTACAGACAGTTCATGGCAAGAATAATATCTATTATTTTTTTTTACCCGTGCTTCCCCTTTGTAATCTTGATCCTGTTACCTCCAATAAAGAAAACGATGTGCGAGATCACTTTGAGGTATGAGCGATCCATGCAATTTATTGGAAACATACATCTACATTAAAAATTTTATAACCCCACTGTTTAGTTTTTGAATCGGTAAACTTTAAGATCTAGACGGGAGACTTGTCAATGTATTACTCTCCAGCGACCACGACCAGAGGATCTCAACACTCATTTCCTCTCGCTCTCTTGCTATAACGACGCTGCCCGCCAGAGGGAAACATAGCAAAAAACAAAGGAGGATAAACAATACAAAAAAGAATCGTAATGAAGAAGGAAGCGAAGAACTACGAATCCATTTCTGAGTAAATATACAAAAACAGATAAAAACAGGGACATGTATAGTTCCATAGGAGAAACAGCGAAATAGAAAGGAACGTAAAGCCGAAAGTAAAAAATAAATAAATTACCCGCGCAAAAAATAACTCTCCGTGGAACAATACATCCTAAAGAACATGAGTGACTTGCAGAAATGAGAAATGCAACTCATACTAACCAGAGCCTCGTGTAGGAAGCATAGGGCCCGAGGAGGGAACAGATGACATAGAGAAGGGGCATAAAGTCGAAATAGAAAGGAGTGGAGGGCGTAAGGAAGAAAAAGGAGGTAAGAAGGAAGGAAGGGTAAAGAAGGTTTGGAATGGACTGAAGGCCTCCTCCCCCTCCTCCTCCTCCTCCACCTCCGCCTCCACCTCCACCTCAGCCTCCGCTTCCGCCTCCGCCTCCCCCAAATTTAGGACTTCTATGACACGAGTGATAGCCTGTTCCGTACGTGACAAACGCCTGCAAAATACATCGGTCCACTAAAATAGGCAACCATCTACTCTTCCATGTTTACCCCTCCTCCTCCTCCTCCTCCTCCTTCTCTTCCTCTTCCTCCTCCTCCCGTTTTTGTTGCTGTTCCTCTGTTATGGTTCTTGTTCTGCTTGTTCTCTCTATTTTTTCCTCTTCCTCTTTTTTTTATTTTCTATTTCTTTCTCTTTAGTGACCTGCTTTTCCTCCATATCTTCAATTCCATCCTTATTCTATTATTTCCTTCTCCGTAATAATTTTTTTCCCACTCCTTCCTCTCTGTTTTTCTTTTTCCTCTACCCGAATTTTTCCTTTTCCTTTTCCATCTCTTCATTTGTTTGTGTCGTTCTTTATTTCACATTGCTCCTGCTTGTTGTCCTCCTCCTCCTCCTCTTCTTTTTTTTCTTCTTCTTTTTCTTCTTTTTCATTTAATACTCTTTTTACTTTCAATTTTGTTTTCTCTGCTCTTCATTTATTTTTTTGTCCTCCTCTCTTCCTCTCCCTTCTCCTCCTCTTTATTTTCTTTCTGCTTGTAAGTTCTTTTCATACTCCGCCTCCAGAACAAAAAGAAGACTCCACAATCAACAACCGGAGAGGAAAAAAACTATGAAAAGAAGGAAAACATGCATGGAAACACTTTCTGCTTGCGATAGATACAGATAGATAGACAGATAGATAGAGAGAGTATCAACCAGTTTCCTATTTTCTTTGGGCAGCCGCTGGACCATGCCGGGCCGTCCACGTATAAAGGCCAAAGGCAAGCCCGTGACTGCTGCACTGCACTTCCAACCTTCGCTACGACAACACCGCCTCTGCTTCCTCCTCACGCCCCTGCTTCAGTGGCTACACCCTCCCCCTCTGTCACTCCGCTCATCCCTCTTCCCCGTACTGTCACTGTGAGTATAGAACCGAGACGGAGACGGACGCAGACTGACGCAGATGACGGACAGACAGACATACACACACACACAGTAGGAGATGGTGTCAGTTTGTGTGTTTTTTTAAGTTGATAGTGGTGATAAAACAAACACTATAGCAAAAAGCATATTCAGTTACATGCCACATAAGATAATTGATAAATCCGCAAATGGAGAAGGTATAGAAAAGTAATTGTCATCTTGTACGTTAAAAGTGACTAAAGAAATCTCTCCTATTCTTCTTTTTTCTCCTCCTTTTATTTCCTCTTCCTCCTCTTCATCCTCTTCTCTCGCTCAACCACTCATTTTTTTCCCCCTATCCTACACGTAACCTCGTCTTCCTTTCTCTGTTCTTGTCTTGTTTCTACTCTTTTCTCACACCTTTTCTCCCCTCCCTCCTCAGTCCCTCCCGTATTCCTTTGTCTTTCTCCAACACCTCTATCTTTTCTTTCTCTTATTTCTCTCTGGGTCGAATATTCCTTTTTTTCTCTTTTCATTCTTTCTTTTCTTATCTTTTTTTTTTTTTGCTTCTTTGTTTTCTCTGTTGATCCTCATTTCTTCTTTGGCATTATATTTTGTCTTCTTCCTCCTCCTCCTCCTCTTCCTTTCCTTTTTTTCTTTCTTCAATCGATCTTTGAGTGATTACCTTCGTCCATATCCTTTATTTCGATGTCCTTTTTTTTACCATTCAATTATGTTTTTTTTACGGTTCTCATCCTTTACTCATCTCCAGAACTTCCTTATCTTTTCTCCTTTACTTCATCTAACTTCCTCTATCTCCACGGCATGTTTCTCTTAACTCTTCCACAAATCTAATAACTTCACTTACAATACTTCTGCGTCCCTTCTTTCCCCCCCCATTCATCCATGTTCTTTTTCGGTTCTCATCCTTTCATCCTTTCATTCCTTATCCTGACGTGTCCTGAACTGACCACAGACAACACGAGGAGGTTTTTGCGAGGACAATGATAAAGTAGTTCTTGCGTCACTCTCCTCCGCCTCTTCCTCAATTCCTTCCCTTTCGGCGCCTGTCTGCCTTCCCTGTTTCAGCCCTGTCCAGTTCTTCCTCTGTCTCTAGCAACGTCTCAGGCAACCCAGGGCTTTGCCGCGCCTTTGACATTTGCAGCCATACCGTGCGAAATCTCTCATGTATCCTCGCTGTGTCCTTCATTATTTGCCCTACTCCGCCTCACCCTGCAGCCAGTCTTAGTTCGCCCCATTCCGCCCCTTTTATCGACTATTAGACGTGTAGATACAACCAAGAAGCGTAATGACAAACAAAAGACACCACGATTTTTTTGCGAGATCCTAAAGTCAGTTAAGAATAATGGAAACAAGGAAGGGGAGGGAAAAACGATGGTAGACGGTGATGAAAGAGCGGAATATAGATAAAGCAAATATGACTGAAAGGTCGAAGGCGCAGGGAGAGAAAAAAAGAAGCGCAGACACGAAAAAAAAGGACTGAAAAAAGAGGCTGGCGAAGATTTGGAGGCGGGAAACAAGATTCGAAAGTCGAGGGGAAAGTAAAACAAGGAAGATACTCGAGAAATACAAGTTGAGGGAAGGCTTGGCTGCTCTGGTGGGGACAAGCCATAGGAAGAGACATTTAAAGGGAAAAGACAAAATTCCAAACCGTGCCTACCTCTGTTCATCTGCTGGCCGTCATGACTTCTCTTCTCTTTTTTCATTTCATCTTTTGTCTTTCTCTGCTTTCCCGATGCAATACTTTTTCATGCACTTTTTTCCTCGCCTCCTCTGATGCAGTGAACCTGAAAGCATAAGAAATAAATATATCAATTATCCAATCAATTTATCAGACAATCAATTAGGAAGTTAATCAATTACTCAGTCAACCAATCAATCCTTCCATCAGCTAGTTAATCATATAAGTAACCAATCAGTTGTTCAGTCCGTTTATATTTCAACCTGTCAATTGGTTAATTATTCAGTTTGCCAATCAATCAGTCATTCAACCAGTCAATTAGTCAAATAATCAACCATTTAATCGCATCAATTAACTTATTTTTTTGCATAAAGGGGACGTTATCTATAAATTTGATAAAAGAAGTATAAGATAAAGCATGTCATTCTTTACCATTCGCTGCAATCAATGGTTAATAAGAATGCAATGGCGATTTTGTAACCAGTGAAGAGGAATGGGAGTTAAAATCGCAACTGCATGGGATGAAAAAAAAATGCAGAACGGTCAAGAGGAAAGATATTGCCTTGAAATTAATAAGCTTGTACAAAAGGTAGACATACGTGCTTTTATTATTATCAAAATGGCAGGCTTTTTTTTTAACAACAAAGGAGACAGCTCAAGGGCACACATAAAAGGAAACAATAATAAAAAAAAGCCCGCTACTCGCTGCTCCTAAGAAGAATCAAAAGAGGTGGCCGAAAGAGGGGTCAATTTCGGGAGAAGAGGTGTCCTGATACATATACATATTCAAAAGCGCTGTCTGTATAATAAAACATGTAAAGAAAGAATAAGATAATGACGAAAAACGAGGAGAGGTGAGCACAGGTGGGCTGAGGCTGTCTGTCGTGAGCGCGTGAAGACAAACAGTTACATAAAAGAAATAAATCATGACTGTCGGTATTAATACAACTCATTTCGAATCGGTGAAAATCTGGTTAAGATAAAATAAAATAAGAAAGGAATAATAAAGTTAATAAAAGAAATTCACCTACAACTCACAGCCTTGACGGATAAGCAGACATTTTCAAAAACCTTCATTAGCTTTGTCTATCGTGGACTTCGGTAATATGAATTCTTACTGCATCCTCCTCTTTGTTTTAAGGGAATGTTCAAGACGTTTAAAGAAGGCAAGTTTCCCTATATTCAAAGAAAGTTCACGTAAGAAGTACATGAATTGGATTACCGTCATGAATAGAGAAATAACCTCGATCTCCACTCACGTCCAGGACCGCAAACTTACAAACAACTGTGTGCCAAAGAAGAAAAAATGACGTGCTTAAAACAAAATCCATTAACGTAGTGCCTTCGAAACTCTCGGGTCGGGCGAATCAAAAGAACTGTTACACGAAGAGGCGCAAAAAGGGAGGAGGAGGAGGAGGACGGGGGAACATGACACCGCAGAGGCACGCTTTCGAACTCTACACTGACCAAGACGCTGCAGAAAAGAATGATTACTTCTTAACCCGTCCGCTGCGATTGGCACGGATTTCGCCTTCACTGGTAGCCTGGTAACATATGCTCCCCCCAAGGTCTTTCCGTGCGTCTGTGGTGGGTAGTGGAGTGTTTCCCATGTGGTATTGATATGCTGGATTTTCCCTCCCAAGATGCATGACCTCACATTTTTCTTCACTAAATTGGAGCAGCCACTGTTTGTCCCACTCCTGAAGCTTGGTGATGTCTTCTTGTAGGAAATCCGCATCCAAGGGGTTAAGGATATATTCCGCCCATGGACTTCGTTGACGCTATAGCTGATGATTCTTGCGTTAGTATTGTCTCCTGCTCCTACTGCCGCTAGTGCTCCTCTACCTGCTGCTGCTACTTCTGCTGCCGCCACTGCTACCATCATTTGCAGTGTTCTGTTAGGCTCCTCTTCATCATCGCCCGTTTAATTCTAGCGCATGAGTGTCCGTTTCCATAATGTGATTCTCTCTCTCTCTCTCTCTCTCTCTCTCTCTCTCTCTCTCTCTCTCTCTCTCTCTCTCTCTCTCTCTCTGTGTCTCTCTCTGTGTCTCTCTCTGTGTATCCCTCTCTTTCTCTCTCTCCCTCTCTCCCTCTGTGAAAACTCGGGTAGTGGAACGGAATAGGGAAAAAAACAAATAGAACAGAGTAAAAAATAAGATATAGTGGTAATTAGAGAGGGCTCCGAAAATAAGACATCCAAGGAAATGACAGGGTGAGTTAATTGCACGCGAGAACACCCACACCCACACACCCACACCCACAATTCACCTCCCCCCACACAAACAAACACACACACAAGCAGCTCTCATACAGATGCTAATCACACTGACGTTCACACACAAACACATCGATAGATACGTTAAAAGCACGCGTGTTACCCAAACAGACACATATACACAAGCAACATTAAAGAGTAACAGAAGTAAGCAAACAGCATCTCTAGTAAACACGAGCTTTCCTTCTTACTTGCTTGCCTTTTCGACTCCCAACTTCTTTCTTTTCCGCGCATGATCTAAAGGGAAAAAAAATAATCTAAGGTCGACGCTTCCCAACTGTTACATGATATTCCAGTTTTGAGTTTTTGTTCACGGTCGTAAATCAGTTTAATATCGGTTTTCTTGCGAGATTTTTTTCCCCACGGCGATGACTTGTATCTGACTCCTCCGCATCACTGTTTTGTCCACGCTGGAGAAAGATTAGTGAGCAAGAGAGGGAAAGGCAGAGCAATGAGTCTTGTTAGGCTATATAAGAAAATTAAACGTTCTGAGATTGGAAAAGAATAACTTGACTTTGTTGTAATTCAAATTGTCTTAACTAATCTGCAACGTAAATTGGCTGAGTAAAACACATAAATCAGATTAAATGAAAACCCTTGGTAAGTTCAAAAGGGAATTACTTGACAATTTTATAGTTCAAACTGCTTTAAATCATCTAGAAGTTAAAGTGGCCAAACAAAATACATAAATCAGATCATATGAATACCCTTGGAAAGTTCAAAAGGGAGATAGTCGACTATTTTTTTCATTTAAATTGTTCTAACCCATCTGCACGGCAAAATAGCTGAACAAAATACGTAAAACAGATCATATAGAAAACCTTGATATGTCTAGAAAAGAACAACTTGACTCCCTTATAGTTCAAATTGTTTTCACCCATCTGCAAGGTATATTGGCCGAACAAAATGCGTAAAACAGATTATATAGAAAACCTTGATAATTCTAGAAAAGAACAACTTGACTTCTTTATAATTCAAATTATTTTCACCCATCTGCAAGGTATATTGGGCGAACAAAATGCGTAAAACAGATCAAACGAGAAACCTTGATAAATCCACAAAAGAAAAATGTGACTATTTTATAAACCAAAAGCAGATGGGTTAAAAATTTATCAGCAAGGTATATTGGCCGAACAAAACACCTTAAAAAGAACATATTAGAAACTTTGATAAATCCACAAAAGAACAATGTGACTATTTTATAAACCAAAGCAGATGGGTTAAAAAAAATGATCAGCAAGGTATATTGGCCGAACAAAATACATAAATCAGATCACGTGAAAACCTTGATAAGTCTGCAAAAACCTCGTCGGCCACTATACAGCTCACATCATTAACCCACCTGCAGGGCGAAGCGATGAACAAAAAACCTGCCCTGTACAAAAACGCGTCACACCTGCCGGCGTTACTGCATGAGGACGTAGAAGGCAAAAGGCAACGCTACTTGTCTCGCATGGAAACTCTTGGCATTCCCTCTTGAAGCTCGTGAACGGTTCAATAGTCAGCGGAACTTAAGGATACACACACATATACGCCAGCGAAAAAATAGACATTGTTAGAAAATAGAAGAAAAAGCAGAAATAAACGTTATAAAAATAATAAGTGAAACAACAATGGCAAGCACAAGTTACGATAATCAACGAAACCTTTAGGACCACACATAAAAACAAAAAACAAGGAAGAAGAAAAAAAGAGAAATAAAAAAGAGACATTAGTGTAGAATTCAATGAAGCCATGATCCAGGTACACGGGTAATTGAGCATGACAGGTGTTTACATTAAGAAGCAAGGGAGGTGTGGCCGGCGGTGCAGCGCTAACACGAGGGGTCCTGACAGAGGTGTTGCTTGTACAAATGAATCAGCGAGGGAACCACCACCAACAGACATCCAGGTAATAGCCACGAACAAGGCGGACGCAGCGGTAGGTTGAGTTATAGCGTCAACACAACAATAACCACGTGTGTCCGGGAAATTTATGCGGTTACAACGAAGGTGCATTAAGGATCAGAATGGACTGGATGGCGAGGCGGCGAAGCGAGGCTGAGTATAGAGTGCGGATTAATTGCCTTCATCCTTCATAGCCAGTCGGTGTTGCTTTTCACTACTTGATGTAATAGATCTTGTCCGCCTCCTGTCCTCCCTTCTCCCTCTCATATCCTGCCGAGCGTAAAACAAGACGATTTATGTGTTTGTGTGTGGGGAGGTGGGGAGCCGGTGCATGATTTGTGTGACTGTGTGTGTGTCCGTGGGTGTTAATATGACTCAACAAAAGAGAGGGAGAGAGATAGAGACTTCCTTCCGTCGATATATGTTAGTACTTTTACCACCTGGAGATTTCAGTGCACGTAGATCATTACTTATCTCCGTTCATTATGTGTCTTTGTATTACCGGTGCGTGTGTGTGCGTGGGTGCGTGTGTGTCTGTTTTTTTATTCTCTCTTTCTTTATCTTGCCTTTGTTCTTTCTTTTTTTGGAGGAAAATTATATTGCAGAAGAGAAATGCAATTCATGTCCACCATAAATATTCTCCACACGGTTTTGACTCCTGGTTTAATTTTCTTTTCTTTTTGTTTTCGTTTTTTTTTTCAACACTCACCGAATTTTCTTCCACTTCCTCCTCCTTCCCTTCTTGGTGTCTCCGTTTTCCTTCTCCTCTTCTCCCATTTCCTTGTTTTTCTTCCTCTTCGATTTTTACTTGCATTCCGTCGTTGTGCTTCCCTTTTTTTTTCCACCCTTTTTTTATTGTCAGTCCTCCTCCTCCTCCTCCTCCTCCTCCTCCTCCCTCTCCTTCTCAGCTTTATTTATGTTATTCTGCACAGTCCTTTTGTGTCACTCTACGTCACTTATTTATCTCACACTAACCAACCTTCTAGTGTCCCTTTCCCTTTCTTTCTTCCTTTTCTTTTCTTTATCTTGCTTCTTGCTTGCTTCATTTATTTTTTCTTCAGTTTCTCCATCGCTCCTTTTCATCCCTCTCCTCCTCCTCTTCCTCAATCTTCTCCATTCAACTTAATCTTCTTCCACCCGTTTCTGCCCTCACACCTCTAATGGGTGATTAAGAAGAGGATTAAGCTTGGGATTTGGAAGGAAAGTAAATTAATACACGACCTGCTTCCAGATGTTGCGGTTGTCGGTGCTCCTCGTCGCTTCCGTGCTCTCTGGCTTCTCCTTCGCCGACGATTTCATCACCAACTTCATGAATGACGTGTGTTCATAATGTTTAAGTTCTTCTCGTCCTTCAATCTGTGTCATTTTTCTGCCGTTTCATGATTACTGGCTTGTCATTTTCTTGGTTAATTTTGTTAGATGTTTAAAAAGTTGCAGGATTATTGTAAGTACTTGTCTAATGAGGTGTTGGCAGCTAAAGGTTATTCATCTTTCTTAATGTCACAGATTTTGGTGAATTTCAGTGATTTAGGATTGTTTTTGAAGGAAACAAAACCGTCGAGTCATCAGAGTCTTTAAACGAGTTTATGCGTTTGAAGTAAGTGACTTGTGTTGTTATTTCTTGGTCAGGTCGGCGCCGCGCCCAAAGAAGACGCCGCCGAGGGACGCCAGTGTCTGACGTGTGGTCTGGGCTCACGCCAAGGCATGGGCCAAGGTCAGGGCCAAGGCATGGGCCAAGGGCAAGGCCAAGGTCAAGGCCAAGGTCAAGGGCAAGGCCAAGGCATGGGTCAGGGCATGGGTGGAGGCCTCAGCACCGCCATCTTCCTTGTTCCGATCCTTACAGTGGAAATCACCATCATGGTTATCGTCGCCATCATCCTGGGTGAGTGGCGGGGAGGGAGGAAGGGAGGACATGGTAACGCAGATGAAAGAGGGAGAGGGTGAAGGAGGGAGATGAAGATGAGGAGAACTTGAGAAGGGTTAAGGAGGGCAGAGTGGGCAGGGGTGGGTGGGTGACGAAATTAGATCCAGTTTCCTGAGATTAGCCTGAACATGTTTGAGTTATTTATTTTTCTTTTGTGAATCTTGTCTAAAAACATGATTTGCATATTTCCTTTTAGATGCAGCCTGACTGGGATTGGTTTATTGATTGATTAGACTAAATTCATGGCGCCGCAACTGAGCTGGTTATGTGGCACCGAATAAAATTACCGTATAAAATCATAAAATTATAAAATAGTTATGAATCGTAAAGTTATTAAAAGTTGTGCATAATAAAATCTAAAAACAATATAGAAGCAACCGCTAACCTGACTGGGACTTACTTAGCTAATACGTGACTGTGACTGCCATTGAACAGTGACTCATGTGTCTGTCGGTCCTCAGTTTACATCAAGAAAGTCACGAAGTACTACGACTTCGACACTGGCACTGGGGACGTGTACCACTACGCCGCAGCCCCAGTCTACGCCCCGCCGGTACACTCCACCTACAGCGATGGATATCACAAGGACGGCTACCACAGGAGGTCTGCGAACGAGGCCAGGAACTTGGAGTCTCCTTCCAACTTCCAGTTTCTCTCTAAAATGGTCACAGACGCCATTGAAAAGTTCACGGTAGTAGATAAGGCGGAGGAATAACGTAGAGAAACTAAAGGCTCTGGATCTTCGCTGGACGCAGTATGGGTCAGGCCTGACTAATTTCTGAATTCTTCAAAAGGAGCAAAAAAACAACGAAGAGGTAAGAATGCAAAAAGTTTCAAGTTTGTTTCAACATGTCACAATCATGTTACAACGACTCGACGGAATGAAGCCTAAAGACAAAGAGAAGAGAGAAAGAACGGACACCCCGACACTTATATTTGACAACACATTATTTAACGCAATGAAAGACTGTGACACACTGACTCCTACCAACGTCGAGGTGAATGAGACTGGGGCAAGCTTTAGTGATATTAGTAAAGAAAAGATTACTTGTATATGAATTGTAAAGAAACGACTTCGAGACAAACTCAACGACTGACTGAACGTTACTCAGGCACACACTCAATCATCAATAGACGACTGACTTCCCTCCATGACTACCGCTGTTACATGAACGATCCTTCTGCAGCCAACGACTCGCCCTCCTCTGCAAACTGAATGAGAGACAACCGAGTCCCGGCAACACCTCTATAGATCTAGACATACCTGACCGTGACCACCCAACGCCTCTTATCCCTCAAGCCCCGACCAAGTTCACGATGATCTAAGGCCCGGACACTGATGCCCCCGAGAGGAGAGTTTGGGAATCTACACCATTAACCTCCCCTTCGAGTCCCTTCTAGTCTTTCTTTCCTCACACCAAAAGGAAGTGAAACCTCTGAAATACACGGATATGAATTCTCTTCCTAAGAACCTTCAACATTCTCTTCGATGCACAAACCGTCGAGAAAGCGTAGCAGGTCTTCTTTGTCTTCCTCGTAAACTTACTTTGCCATGTAACCTTGCACTTGAGACGCCGAAATATCCTTCTTCGCTCACTTCCCTTTCCTGTGTGCACACTGACGATTCCTTGCAGGGAGACAATGACTGAGTTTTCTTACTACTCGTATTTCTAAGAAGTGTCTCATGTGGACTAAGCCCATTGACTGCGGATTTCCTACAAGAAGACATCACCAAGCTACATGAATGGATCAAAAAGTGGCTGCTACAGCTCAATGAAGAAAAAATGTGAAGTCCTGCACCTTGGGAGGGGATATCCAGCATACCATTACCACGTGGGAAACACTCCATTATCCACCGCAGAGGAAGAGAAAGACCTGGGAGTATATGCTATCAGGCTACCAGTGAAAGCCAAATTTGTTCCAATCGCAGCGGACCAAAGGAGTTCAGGGACTAACCTTCTTATCTGGACTGCCACAAAACACTTAATGACCGGACCAGACATTTACACGCCTCTTCATGCATCATTTCTACAATTAATCATTATTTTTCTTCCCCTTAGTTTTGTGTTTTATGTCTGTGGTCCCTTACAGAGCTATTGTTTCATTTTAGAAAATGCTGAATGTCGAAAATTTCTCACTGTCTTTCCTTCGTTCAGAGGAATGAAAGCTATAGGGCAGTGGTTCCCAACCAGGGGTCCATGAAAGAATTTCAAGGGATCCAAAGAGATTCAAATTATTTTTAAATTTATTATACTGGAATTAGGAGACATGCAGCCGGTAGGCTCTCTTGAGGGGCCTGGATGGTATTCGGCTCCAGCCCGTCATGGCGCAGGCAAGTGTTTATAGTGGCGCCATCTTCTCTTGGCTCATGCTGCACCCCAGAACTCCTTCTTGATTCACGTGGACGGTTTCCTCTAGAGTCCGGATTGATGGTTGGTCTTCAGGACAGCATGTGGGTAGTTTTAAGCCACTCGGCGGTGACTG
This sequence comes from Eriocheir sinensis, assembly GCF_024679095.1. Taxonomy (NCBI): domain Eukaryota; kingdom Metazoa; phylum Arthropoda; class Malacostraca; order Decapoda; family Varunidae; genus Eriocheir; species Eriocheir sinensis. Next base: position 19,888,471 of record NC_066520.1, on the reverse strand, counting down.
AAAAATCCGAGGTGGCAGCGTGGGGATTCGAACCCGCGTCGTCCATCACGCGGTGAATGTGGGCCCAGCGCGCTACCACTCAGCCACCGCCAACCCTAAAATTGCTTTACATTAGCTAACGGTACCAGGGGTGTCAAACTCACGGCCCACTTGACAAATTTGGTCATGAGTGGCTCCTTTAACCTATTTCGTTTTATGGGTCCACAGGTGAAAAAGTACCTGGAAAAGGGGGAACGGGACAGTGTAGGGCCTCTACATTAAGACTTCCCTTTCAGTTTGGCCGCCACCGTCTTCCTGCGCGCCTCGTTCCGCGTTATGCTTCTCACTCTTGGTTGGTGCAGGAGAAAGGGAGGGAGGGAGACAATAATCCTCTTCTGTTGATATTACTTAAGGGTTCCAATTTTCCCATCCGCTATATTTATTCCTCTGTTGATATTAGTTTTAGGTCTGAGTTTTCCTATTCATCATATTTATTATCCTCCACCTTGATCGCCCGTTATCATCGTAGGTTAAGTATTTATCCATTTACCGAAGTTCCACCCTAAGAATTTCTGCCGGTGGGAATCATGTCAGGGCGCTGCGGCCGCTAGCTTTATTATTTTTATTATTTATTACCTACCTGCAAATAAAGTATCGATATTTATGACATTATTTCCTTTCACATCTCTTGTTTAGTAATATTATATGTACCTAAGACTCAACATAGCAATAAACATAATAGATAAATAAACGTAGATATACAAACAGGCAGACAGATACACACACACACACACACACACAAAAACCCGCTCACCTCTAATATTAACTAACTAATGGGGAGCATACACGAGGAGGCGCATCACTTCACTCACTCGACGCCCCCACTCCCTCTTTTCTCCCCTCAGATAGGAAGGGATTATACACCGAATTCAATTAATCTTAAGACAGGTGAAAGAGGCAGTCCACACAGGTGCGCGCGGATGAGCCCTCTGTGTATGGGCAGTGTGCTAGGAGGCGTGACGGGATGATACAGAGCAGAACAATCATCTTTCTTTATCGCCGCCTCGGGGGTGGTTGTGGCCTTTGATTTGGAGGGAGTAATAAACTGATCATGCAGGAGGTGAGGGGGGTGGGGCGAGAGAGAGAGAGAGAGAGAGAGAGAGAGAGAGAGAGAGAGAGAGAGAGAGAGAGAGAGAGAGAGAGAGAGAGAGAGAGAGAGAGAGAGAGAGAGAGAGAGAGAGAGAGAGAGAGAGAGAGAGAGAGAGAGAGAAAAAGAGTGGTCAAAAGAGAGGTCAATATCGGGTGGAGAGGTGTCTTGATACTCTCCTTAACTACAAAAAAAAAAATTCGTGCATGAAAAAATTATATTCACACTTACCGACCAGATGATTCTTGGGTGAGGTGAGAGTCCTGCAGCACGAGCCACCGCCAACCTGCAAATAAAAGAAGAAAACGACTCGTGGTTACATTTTTACGACCGCTGTTAACCCTCCCCGTCCATTAACAACCCACACATAAAATGACAAAAAAACAGATAACGTCTTAACTCTCCAGAAGCCTCAGTATCTCCCCAACACGACACGCGGCTAGTTCAACCACATCAAACCACACCTCACCTCACTTACCTGACGTGAAGTTGCTATCTTATTACCAGGAAAATAAACCAAGCATAAAACCAGACGGATAAAAGGAAAAAACAACATATCGTATCAGGTTATATTATGAGGATTGAGTGTGCATTACAAGGAAAATTAAGTGTTAGATGATAAAGAAGATAAGGAACAGGTTTGGCGAGGAGGAAAACACATGGGGAAGAAGAGTAAGTCAATGAAAGTAAAGTGACGAAGAGGCATGAATGGAGTTTTCTTTTACTCTTGGGTTGAGAGGGAAGCAGTGGAGATGAGGTGGTGATGGAGTGAAGGCGAAAGGTCAAGGGGGTAAAAATCAGGGAAAGAAGAGGTAAAAGAGAAAAGTGATGAATGTTAGAGAAGTAAAAGATGATTGGATGACAGTTTATCGGTCTGTAAGAGAGAGATAGATATTGATATAGACAGACATATAGAATGATAGATATAGATAGAGAGAGAGTGAAAGAGAAAGAAGTGGTAATGAAGTGATATTGATAGAGATAAATAGATAAAATGAAAGATAGAGAGAGAAAGAGCGAAGGAGAAAGAGGTAGTAACGAAGTAATATTGATAGATAGAGATAGATATATAAAAATGATAGATAGATAGAGAGAGAGCGAAAGAGAAGCAGGTGTTGATGAAGTGATGTTGACAGACAGATAGATATATAGAATGATAGACAGATATAGATGGAGAGAGATAGAAAAAGAGGTGGTGATTATGTAAACGAAAGAGGTTTAAGAAAATAAGGTGATTGTGAAAAAAAGTACAGGAATGAATGCCTTTGAACGGACGAATGCAACGGGTAAAGGATCAAAATACAATCACAGAACTCTCAGTAAATTCACCGATGCCTTCATAACACAAAACTTAACTACCTTAAAAACTGACACTTAAGCCTCAGTAATATATAACTTAAGTCCTTGGTGTTGTGAGAAATCTCCAAGAACCCGAAAAAACCCTAAGCGTACAATTAATACAAGGGGAATGTCGTTAAAATGATTACGTTTCCAAGGAGGATGTAAGTAAAGAAAATGAGGATGGCAAAGAGTAGGTGCAGTTTCCGTAGAGTTTCTCAAGTCAGGCATATGATCGAGGCGGTAGGTAGGATATGGTCGCGTATTGATGCTTATCGCTGCTTGGGATGAGAATCACATAAGTATAGCTCTAGGCAAAGGTGAAAAGGAATTGTTAAAGGAGAGTGGATGTTATAACTGTGTGCCAATCTAGTGTGGAAATATTTAAGTATGTGGTATTTATATATTTTTCTGACATTTTTGTTTGTGAATGTTTATCCTGGCTGTATGTATGTATGTATGTATGTATGTATGTATGTATGTTTTTGGGAAGGTGATAAAGCTTGAAAAAAAATGGAGAGAGAGAGAGAGAGAAACCCATAAAACAGTACGGAGCAATGAAACGAGGCCGCATCAATCTTTTTACCCTTCAGAACAAGAACCTACATATTTTTATTATTACGTGAACATTCTCTCTCCTTCTTCCTCCACCCTCCTCCTTACTTAATTACCTTCTTCCGTTTCCTCCTTCCTCCTTCCCTCCCTTTCTTCCTCCCACACTCCTTCCCTTCATTCATCCTTCCTCTGCACTTCCTCTTCCTTCCTTAGCCATTTCCTTTTCCTTCTCATTCATTTCTCAGTCCCTTTATCTTCCTTCTCCTTTAGTCCATTTCGTCTGTGTTCTCCTTCCCCAGTTGCTTCCTATTCCTTCTCATTCATATCCTTGTTTTTCTTCTTCCTCCTCTTTCTTTCGTCTCTTCCGTCCTCTTTCTAACTTTCTTTATAAATGTCAGTATGATTTTCTTTTCTCTCAGCGTCTTTGGTAAATTCTTCCTAAACTTCCCTTCTCCTCCTCCTTTTTCTCCTTATCTAACTCGAAATAATGAAACTTTCTCTCTCAGTGTTTCCCCATCTCCTCCTCCTTCTCTTCCTCCATTTATTCTTCATCGTCTGTTCTCCTTCATTTCCTTTGTAAGCTTCACATCAACGTCTTCTTGGAGGAGTCAGAACGCTTCTCCTCCCTCTCCTCATCCTTTCTTTGCCTTTCCCTACTCTCTCTTTCTCCGCGTCCCTCCATAACCCAGCATAACATTCCCTTTCCCAACCAGACGGTCTACGGAGGACAATCAGTAGGACATCCTCCCCCTGGCACGTCCGTCGACACACTGACCGTAGAAACCGAGTGCGGATAACTGTATTCAAGGCCACGTATATATGTTTTGTGGGCGTGGTGGGAAGGGGGACTGAGGGAGAGAGGGAGAGGGAGACGGAGATAGATAGATAGATAGAGAGAGAGAGAGAGAGAGAGAGAGAGAGAGAGAGAGAGAGAGAGAGAGAGAGAGAGAGAGAGGGAGGAAAAGAAACTCTCAACACATTAGTAACACGTCCACGCGTACATACACACGCACATAGACTGGCAATGAGTGTGCGTACGTCATCCTCATTCCTAGCTGTGTGTGTGTGTGTGTGTGTGTGTGTGTGTGTGTGTGTGTAAGTTATGTTATATGTGTCTAGCAAAACCCGAGGGCGTAAAGCGACCACAAGATGATGTATGTGTTAGTGTTAGTGTTAGTGTGTGTGTGTGTGTGTGTGTGTGTGTGTGTGTGTGCCTACGGAAGCGTACTTATAAAGACCCCGAAGAACAAAAGAACAATGATGTCTTCTTCTTACATAATGTTTGCTGACCCAGATTCGTAAAAAAAAGAGCTCAACCTACCTATAACTTCCTACCTATCTACCTTCCTGCCTTACCTCCTTACCTACCTATGGACCTCTTTACCTGCAACCCTTCTTACCTATCTGCCTTCCTATCTACATACCTTTTTAACATACCAAATGAGCCACCTATCCATCTATCTCTGTGCCTACTTCCCTACCTAGCTGCCTTTCTTCTCTCTCACTCCTTACCTATATCTCCCTACCTGCCTACCTGCTTCACCTATTTATCTACTTCACTATCAGCCTACCTGCATGGCTACCTGTGTTGCTGCCTACTTCGCCTCTTGCCTCTTGCTCACCTCTCAACCTACATAACGGCCTACCAATTACGTTACCGGGGGTGCTAGGCGTGACGCTAATGGTGGCAGGTGAGTCTTGGTAATAAACGGGCCACAGGTGTGTTAACTACGGGAAGAAATATAACCCACGAAAAATGAGAAAAAAAACAGTGTGAGTCTACTTATATTTCCTCCTACCTTCTCACATACGAATAAAAAGTAGTAGAACGAGACAGCGAATGAGAGGTTAGGGTTGAAAAGATGCACCATAGACAGATATAGTGAAGCAGTAAACTATAATTATGATGGTTTTTATTTTGTTGTTGCTGTTGTTATTTCAGAGTTTCCATGCAGTACATATTTCCCCCGTGCCTATTTCTTTTAGTTTCCCAAATAAAAGAAAAAAAGAATGGTTTAAATTAGTTCTCAACGACGCAACGAATAGAAAAGACAAATTGTTGCTGTTGTTGTTATCGAGCTCCCATACAATACCTATTTCCCCAGTGCCCTTTTTCTTTTAGTTTCCCAGATAATAGAAAAGAAGAATGATTTAAGTTGGCTCTAAATGACGCAACGAAGAGAAAAACTATATGATGTTCTTCAGTTTGTTGTTGCTGTTGTTATTTTAGAGCTCCCACACAATACCTATTTCCCCAGTGACCTTTTTCTTTTAGTTTCCCAGATAAAAGAAAAGAAGAATGATTTAAGTTAATTCTAAACGACGCAACGAAGAGAAAAAACATATGATGTTCTTTAGTTTGTTGTTGCTGTTGTTATTTCAGAGCTCCCACGCAATACCTATTTCCCCCGTGCCTTTTTCTTTAAGTTTCCCCGATAATAGAAAATAAGTATGATTTAAATTAGTTCTAAACGACGCAACGAATGGAAAAGACAAAAGGTAAAAAAGTATACGAGTTCACCCCACATAACACTATCTATCTACCTTTCGCCTACCTTCTGTCTTATCTCCTTACGTACCTATGAGCCTTTTTACCTGCATCCCATCTACCTGTCTGCCTAAACTCTACTAGAAAAAAATGGTGATATAATAGGCCATAGAAAATAAACCATACCCCATTCTTGTCTGTAAACTCAACTCGAGAAAGAGGTGATATATTAGACCATAGTAATATACGGTTAGTGGTAAAGTAATAAGTGTTCTTGGAGTGAACTGAACAGAGAAGCAAAGAAAGAAAATATGGCAGACGAAACTCTTACTTTTCACTGGTCAAGAAAAAAAAAAGATAAAGCAAAAAAAAAAAAAAAAAAAAAACGCAGTGCAGCATGAGAACACAAACACACACACACACACACACACACACACACACACACACACACACACACACACACGCGCTCGTCACCGCTAACCAATGACTGAGGTAACAACATGAATGACTGAGTAACCACCCCAGCGCGTACAGTCTCGGTAGTATATTCGCGCCAACATGAAATTAGACAGCAACACCGGAGCGGCATAACTCTTACGTCACGAAGTCGCTACCTGTGCACGAGGAAACTATCGCCAGGTGCAAATCCCGTCTAGTTACCTTGAATGACGTGCATGATTTTACAGGTGTGTGTGTGCTTGTGTGTGTGTGTGTGTGTGTGTGTGTGTGTGTGTGTGTGGAGGAGGGGGTTTAGAGGGAGTGAACGAGAGGATGACAGAGAGGAAAAACCAACACAAACAAACACGTGCGGTTCATGAAAACACCGATCCTGCTGCACACGTCTTGTAGAGAAGGGAATGTTATTATAGTGATGTTATACTGAAGCGTGACACACTCCCCTCTTTGACTCCCTCCCCTCTTTGCCTCACTCCCTCTTTCCCTCACTCCCTCTTTGCCTCACTCCCTCTTTCCCTCACTCCCTCTTTGCTTCACTCCCTCTTTCCCTCACTCCCTCTTTGCCTCACTCCCTCTTTGCCTCACTCCCTCTTTGCCTCATTCCCTCTTTGGCTGTCTCCCTCTTTGCCTCACTCCCTCTTTGCCTGTCTCCCTCTTTGCCTGTCTCCCTCTTTGACTCACTCCCTCTTTGCCTCACTCCCTCTTTCCCTCACTCCCTCTTTGCCTCACTCCCTCTTTCCCTCACTCCCTCTTTGCCTGTCTCCCTCTTTTCCTCACTCCCTCTTTGCCTGTCTCCCTCTTTGCCTGTCTCCCTCTTTGCCTGTCTCCCTCTTTGCCTCACTCCCTCTTTGCCTGTCTCCCTCTTTGCCTGTCTCCCTCTTTGCCTCACTCCCTCTTTGCCTCACTCCCTCTTTGCCTCACTCCCTTTTTGCCTGTCTCCCTCTTTGCCTCACTCCCTCTTTGCCTCACTCCCTCTTTGCCTCACTCCCTTTTTGCCTGTCTCCCTCTTTGCCTCACTCCCTTTTTGCCTGTCTCCCTCTTTGCCTCATTCCCTTTTTGCCTGTCTCCCTCTTTGCCTCACTCCCTTTTTGCCTGTCTCCCTCTTTGCCTCACTCCCTCTTTGCCTCACTCCCTCTTTGCCTGTCTCCCTCTTTGCCTGTCTCCCTCTTTGACTCACTCCCTCTTTGCCTGTCTCCCTCTTTGCCTCACTCCCTCTTTGCCTGTCTCCCTCTTTGCCTGTCTCCCTCTTTGACTCACTCCCTCTTTGCCTGTCTCTCTCTTTGCCTCACTCCCTCTTTGCCTCTCAATCACACATAATCATCAATAATAAAAATCCGGATAATAAATTTCGGAGAGACTCATCACCACATCTCCATTTTACTATTTTTTACAGCTTTCTCTCTTCAGCCTTGCAACACCCTGCCAAGCCAGCCGTGCCAGCAACCCTCTAGGCCTATCCTGGGCGGGAAGACAGGGAAGGGTTGCCAGTAGCTCTCTCCCTTTCTCCCTCTCTCCCGCCAGCCTCAATAAGCGCCGTCTCTTTCTTAGTCTTTCTCCACTCCTTTCTCCATTCTCTCAATTGCGTCCAGGCGGAGAAGATTTGTCGTATATCGTGTTCGTGTGTCGCATTATGAGGTTCCGTTCGCTTGGGGGAGTTTTACGTAGCTAACGCTCTTGCCGGAACTCCTTGGCGCGAAGTTTCCGGATTGGCTGGGGAGGCGACGGCGGGCGGCGCTTGGGACGGGCTCTCAGCGATGAATTATTTACACCGATTTGATTTGGCTTCTCAGAGACCGGTGCTCCTAGGTAAATCGAAATAATACTTAATGAGCCTGAAGTATCCGGTATGTACGAGTAGAGTGAAGAGAGGGCGGTAAATGGTTGTGATTCTAGTGTATATTATCGCTGGAGAAGACGACTCGCGCGCCATATTATCGCTCAGCTCGCTTTCCCGTTTTCTTTAGCTTTCTTCAACATTGCATCGTGCTCCTGAACAGTAGTGGAATTTTTTTTGCTGCCGTCTTGAAGCGCATTTAAAAATTCCCGGGAGTGCTGAAAAATGTCTTCATATTGAGACGGGGCGAGGTGGAACTCTGAAGAAAACGTGAATGCCAAGGTTGAGGAGGGCTGTGGGTCACGTATGGTGCTGTCGTGGCCTCTCCCATACCTCGTCCATGTAGGTTTAGAGGTCAGGAGCGCGTCGTACTGACATCCTGGGAACAGTATATAAGCGGCGCGTCCTCTGTGAGCCACGCACACTTCCCAGTAGAGTCTCTTGGTGGTAGGTCGGGCCGGTGCGTCGCAGTCCACGGCACCGACATAGAGATGTGAGTATGTCCGCCTTCCACAGCGAGGCCACGCCGCTGATATAGGCTTTGTCGGTGTTTCTTTATATAGTTGTTAGATTTTTTTTTTTTCATGTAAGGTGATGTGTGTGTGTCTGTGTGTGTGTGTGTGTGTGTGTGTGTGTGTGTGAAGTAGCAACTATTTCATATGATTTACATCAGCCATTCAATATAAAAAGTGACGATAATTCTAGACAAAGCTCAACTTTTGAAGTGCATTGGTCCAGTCAAATGATCATCATCCTTCTTTATCCTCTCTCTATCAACCTTCGCTCCTGCAATGCTCTCTGCTTGAATGTGCTACAGCATCCTCTTTTCTCCACGGCAGAAGATGAAGCGGGTTTTACTGTTGCTGGCGCTGGTGGTCGGGGCGGCCCTGGCCGCGGAGGAGCCTCAGGAGGCGGTGGCGGAACCGGAGGGCGAGGTGGAGGGAAAAATGAGTAAGGCCATGCGGTGCATATTCACACATTTGCTATGTGCAGTATGCACAGTTTAACATATATATATATATATATATATATATATATATATATATATATATATATATATATATATATATATATATATATATATATATATATATATATATATATATATATATATATATATATATATATATATATATATGACATTTGTATATATTTATTTTTCTTTTGGTTATCTACATGGGTTTACTGTGATTATAGCAGAAGTTCCATGGTCAGGTTGTTCACCGTAGGGCATCTGTCTCTCCCCCAGTGTTCGGGGTCTCCACCCTGGCAGTGGCCAAGTCCTTCATCAGTGTCGTCTGGTATGGCTTCTCGGTGGCGGCTCAGGTCGTCATCCTCATCGCCCTCGTCTTTTTGATCGGTGAGTTTTCAAAGAAAATGTTTTTTCCAAATTTTTCCTTGTGATTCTCTGGCTGCCTGTACATAACGTACTGCACCTGCACCTTCCCTACAACAACGGTTTCTTTTCTCTTATAGTCACTCTGGCTTCCGCTAAAACCATGCTACGGCAAGAGAACAGCATGGACGACTACGAGTACTACCAAGTCCCCGCCTACGGCCACAGCGGCTACGACGCCAGCAACGGCGGCAGCGGCGGCGGCAGCAGCTACGCCTCAGGGTACAGCAAGAGGTCGGCGGACTTCCCTTCCTTCCTGAACATGCCAGTCGTCCAGAAGCTCACAGAAAGGGTCCACCAGGCCATTGAGGCGTACAGCGCGCAGAACTAGCGTCGGGGCCTCTGCCTCACGCCGGGCCGCGCCCAGACTCACCCTCTCCGCCCCTTTTTTTCCGGTGTGCCTTTTGCGATACTTCATCTATCTTAAAGACGAAAATCTATCCATCTTGTTCAGTCTTTCGGTATTTATATTTATCTTCATCTATTATTTATTCTTACTTCTCCCAGACAGCACTCGCGGGTTCGAGTTGCCTTTGTCGTATGAGTAAATTAGTTTTACTCAGTCAAAAAGAGACGTATTATTATATGTTTTATAATTTTATATGATTCTTCTTCTCAAGTCAATTGATAACCCACTACTAATGTTGAATGTTTATATGTACTTCTTTTAAGAAATTATTGTATAATGAATGTTTTTGTCTTGTTACACAGGACAAGCTTCATTAAGACGAGACTTGTTCGACAAGTGACGCCGCTCAACTGTCCCCGTGACCTCTGACCTGCGACCCGATAAGCCAGTAGATTTCTTCTTGGTCAAAGCAACCACTTAATCCCCAGAGACGCCCCCCCCCCGCCCCCCTTGGCCAGTGCCCGTGTAAAAACGTCTCTTTGTGTCCGTCTTCACCCAACCATGATCTCCCATATCCATTAAGGCCTTCCATTAGCCATGCATGCACCATTAGGGCACCACCAGTATTGCCCTTTAATGCACTAACATTAGCCACAACATCCATTAAGCCACCACCATTGGCCACGATGCCCATTAGTTCACAACCAATGGCCGTACACTCTCAACTCCTGCCCATCGCCTCCATTACTCTCCGTCCTTCCCTCCCTGCGCACCTCCGCCTTTTACGAAGAGTCAGAGATCATGTAGTCAACATGAAACTGTGATCCCCTTCAGGATTATGTCTAGTTCACTAGCTTTGACTGACTGTGGCTTTCTTGCTCTCTACGTTTGAGTGTACCTTCTGCTGCGACACGAACACACAAAGAGAGACTCGTTCAGGCTTTATATTTTTCAAACCGCGACTGTTTTCCTTTGACTCGACTTTGTATAGTTTTTGACGTGATATTCTAATGTTCATCCCTGTTCTTCCATGACAGTATCTCTCCGACTTTTCTTTACATACATATATTTTTATAATTCATTCTCCTTAGCATTTAACGTGACTGTAAAGTAAATGCAGGACTGACGCGCTGTGACGAGCTTTCTTAACTTTCTTTGACGTGATAGAAGACGACGTTAAATATGAAAAAATAGACAAAGAATCGACCAGTAGACTCCACTTTCTCGTTCTCGTATCCGACTGAGACGAGAAAGTATAAAAAAAAGTCGACTTGCAACGAACAGAATGACGATTTTGTTTATGTCTCGGCGAAGCGACAAGCAGGACTGCAAGAACATTCATTTCCTCACTCCAGTCTTTCACAAAGGACGATTAGAGCAACTGCGACGAAGGCGATCATGTTACTCCTCCATCTCTCTTCTCCTCCTCCTCCTCCTACTTCTCCTCCGCGGCTGACGCACGACGCGACTTACTGCCCTGACTAACGCCCCGACGGGACTCTCCTTCCTTCCTTCATCCCGGCTTCAGTGAAGGAAACGAAGGCACTGTGACTTGCCCTTGACAATAATTGCTTCTCAGGTGCCTCAAACACCGATAAGCTGACGCGAGACACTTGCTGACGCTAAAACTGCTGACGCGAGACAACTGCTGATAATCTGACATGAACAGATAGCTTTTATGACTGCTGTGACGACATAAGCTGCTTACTGTGTTCTTTTCTTCACTTTGTTTTCTTCTATTCCACGACTGCTTTGTATAAAGTGCGACTATAAACTGTACAGAAACCTAAACTGTGTGTGTGTATATATGGACTGTGTTATGCAATGTATTTATTTTTGTATGATAACGATGTTATTTATGAAATAAAATTTCAAATTGTTTAAACATGTGTCTAACTCCACCATTGCTCGATTACCTGTGAATAATTAAACGAGGACAGTGTTCACCAAGGAAAAAAATACGAACAAACAGCAACAACAACGATAACAACAACAACATCAAAAATTGCTTGGTCTAGGGAACAAAATATTTGAGAATGTTCATCATAAAAAAAACACAGAGCAGGAATATTATTTTTTTTCGGTCAGAGAGAGAGAGAGAGAGAGAGAGAGAGAGAGAGAGAGAGAGAGAGAGAGAGAGAGAGAGAGAGAAGACGAGAAGCGTTTCCAAGTAAAATTTCCTTAACTTACAGGAAGCATAAAACAACAACAACAACAACAACAACAACAACAATAATAATAATAATAATAATAATAATAATAATAATAATAACAACAACAACAACAACTCCATTCACACACACACACACACACACACACACAGAAGCAATGGCCGGTGCAAGGATGAAACTTTCTCCTCCTCCGCCTCCATTTTTCTCCTCGCCTCTTCCTGGACGGGGCGGTAAAGAAGGTTAGTGGGGGAGAAGGCTGAGGGGGCCGCGACCCTTTACCCTCATTCCCCAGCTGTTGTAGGGAAAGATGGTGGGGGGGGGGGAGGGGGAGGGAGGAAAACTGCAACAAGAAGGAGAAGGATTAATTTGATGAGGAGGAGGACGAGGAGGAGGAGGATAAAGAAGAAGATGAGGAAAATGAAAAAAGAAGAGGAAGAAGGAGAAGGAAAAGAAGAAGTAGGAGAAGAAAAAGACGAGGAGAGGAGGATGAAGTACAACAACAACAATAACAACAACAACAATAACAACAAAGAAGAGGATGAAGAAGACGAAGAAGAAGAAGGAGAACAACAACAACAACAACAACAACAAATAACAGAAGAACAAGAAAAACAAAAAGAAAAACAAAGGGAAAACAAACACAAGCCCGCTCAGACATCATCACACAAGCCCCGCCTAAGCACCTCCCTCGAACAATTACGCAATCCTTCGTGTTGGTTGTCGACTGCCACCTCTTCTTCGTGCATCAGCCTACCAAAGACTCGCACAAACCAGCGCTACATGCCTTCACCGCGACAAAACATCCTTACTTAGAGTTGAGGTCGAACGTTTTGTTATTGAAGATTGTATGCAGGTTGGCAATGCTGAATCTTGAGGAGGAAGAGGAAGATGATGATAATGATGAGGAGGAGGAGAGGAGGAGGAGGAAGACGAAGAAAAGATGAGGACATGGAAAGAACTGGGAGAAAAAGAACTGGAATTACGGAGATAAGGAGGAGGAGGAGGAGGAGGCAAAGGAGAAGGGAAAACATGAGGATTAGGAAAACTTATACGAGGGAGAGGAAGAAGACAAGAAGGAAAAGGCTAGAGGTAGGAAGAAGGAGGAGGAGGAGGAAGAAGAAAGAGAAGGAGGAGCAAGGAGAAAAAAATAATGGAATGAGATTAAACCCGAAAATAAAACGATGCACACGATAATATGAATCTAATTTGGAGACGGCATCGATGTGTGTGTGTGTGTGTGTGTGTGTGTGTGTGTGTGTGTGTGTGTGTGTGTGTGTGTGTGTGTGTGTGTGTGTGTGTGTGTGTGTGTGTGTGTGTGTGTGTGTGTGTGTGTGTGTGTGTGTGTGTGTGTGTGTGTGTGTGTGTGTAGATAATCAGACCAAATTACACCGGAGGAAAAACGAACAAGCGGAGGTGAAACTTTATATTTATGTGACATCCATACCTCCCCTTCCCTCCCTCCCTCCCTCCCTCCCATTTTTTCTCTCCCTTTTCCTTCCCTCCATTCCTTCCTCCCTCACCGGCTCATTATTCCTCCGTTTTTATCCCTCCTGTCTTATTTCCCTTCCCTCCCTTCCTCTTTCATTCTCATATATATTTTTTTGGTCTTTTTCTTTCCCGCATTTCTCTTCTCTCTCTCTCTCTCTCTCTCTCTCTCTCTCTCTCTCTCTCTCTCTCTCTCTCTCTCTCTCTCTCTCTCTCTCTCTCTCTCTCTCTCTCTCTCTCTCTCTCTCTCTCTCTCTCTCTCTCTCTCTCTCTCTCTCTCTTTTTTTTCATCTTCCTCTTCTTCTTCCACTTAAATTGGCACTTTTTTCTATTCTTTTCCGTCTACGTTATCTATTCACCCTATTTACCCATACTTATTATTCCCTTTCCTTCTCTCCCTCCCTCTTTCCTACATTCCCTACCCTATTCTTTCCTTTAGTCCTTCCCCGCCATATTGCATCCCCATACCACTCCTTCATCGGCTTTCTCTCTCCCTTTCTCTCACCCTTTCTCCGCCCATGCAATTATCCTCCCTTAACCCAATTATACTGTCCCTTTTTCCTCCCTTTTCCAGGTCTGTGGTTATCCTGCTATCCTCCCTTCCTCCCTTTCCTGTTTCTCTCCTTCTCTTCACACCTTTCTCCTCCCTCTTTATTCATTTTTTTCCTCCCTCCCATACTAATACAATCTCTCCACCCTTCCCCCTCAAAGAGCCTTCGCCTACCTCCCTCCGTCCATCCCTGTCTCCCTCCTTTCCTCCCCTCCCCCCCCTTCCATATAAGCGGGTCAGGAGGGAGAAAAGTTGGCCCCTGGAAAGTCTTATCGTCTATCTTCAGCTGCTTCTTCCTTTTGTTCTTGTTCTTGTTCGTGTTCTTCCGTCTATTTCTCCTCCTTCTGCTTCCGTATCGCTTATATTATCTATCTTCAGCTGCCTTTTCCTTTTTCTTCTTGTTCGTGTTCTTCCTCCTGTTCTCCCTCGTGTTCTTGTTCTTCTTCCGTCTTTTTCTCCACCTCTTCCTCTTGCGGTCTCGTCTTTTCAATATGCTTCGAAGTCTTGTCAACATTCTTCATTCCGTTACTGCTAGAAGCCTCCACCGCCGACGCCTCCTCCGCCTCCGCCGCCTCCTCCTCCTCCTCCTCCTCTTCCTCATCCTCCATCTCCTCTTCCATCATCATTACCACTCTTCCCCTACTGGCCCATTGCCCCCTATTCCTCCTCCTCCTCCTCCTCCTCCTCTCTACATACCTTCCACCTTTTCTCTATTCATGTTCGTGTCTCCTCTCTTTCTCTCTCTTCCTCCTTCGCATTACTGTATCTTTTTTTTCTTCTTCCATTCTTTCTCTTTTTTTCCGTTTCCGCGATGTCTCTCGTTTCCTGCGCATCTTTTCTTTCCTTTTCTTTCTTTTCTTTTTTCTTTCTTTTGTTGAGGATTCTTCCGTGTTTCCTCTTGGTCTATTTTCTTCGCCTTTCTCTCCCCGTTTCTTTCTTCTTCCTCCTTCGTTCTCTTCTTCGGCTTTCTCATTCTTTCTTTCATCGTTCACCTTCGTCTCTTCTTTGCCTTCCTCGTCGTCTCTTTCATCTTCCTCCTTCGTTCTCTTCTTCGCCTTCCTCATCCTTTCTTTAATCTTTCTCCTTCGTCTCTTCTTCGCCTTTCTCATCTTTTCTTTCATCTCCCTCCTTCGTTCTCTTCTTCGGCTTCCTCATCGTCTTTCATCTTCCTCCTCGGTCTCCTCTTCACCTTTCTCATCGTTTCCTCTACTTATGTTCGTCCAGTGTTTAGTTTTAATCTAGAAATAAGTTGTGATTAGATTTTCGCTCGTTCAATGCGACGGAGATGAGCACTAAGGCCACGCTCAGCTATAGAAAATCCACTGCTCCAATATAAGAGAACAGATAGGAGTGGCCAGAGGAGCGTGTGTCCGGCGGTGTTTATCCTGTAATGGCGTGTTTCCTGACCTCCTTTACATAGTGGAGGGGGACTTGGAACAGTGGAGCAATTTTTCTCGTCTCTTATTGCACTTTGGCGTAGTAATAGCCGCTTCAGGAGACAATTTTCGATGATTAGGCAGTTTTTTTTTGTGTGTGTGTCACGATGGAGTTTTGTATTTCTTCCTTTGTATTCGTGGGAGGTAAGATGAGAGCCTTTCACTTCAACGGACGGTCTCACTTCGATGCAGTCAATTAAGCACAAGCATGACTAAATGGCGTATACGAGTGAAAATCCTGACCGGTCGCCGAAGAAAGTCAGACAAGAGGAGAATTCGTTAAAGGAAGATCACACGTCCAAAGTAGAAAGCAGGACGGGCAATCGAGTCCACGCAGTTGTTGATCAAATACCCTTCTGTCCACCACACGAATGACAGCAATAGCATTCATATCTTGAGGGTCAGGTCAAATCCTAAACAAATATTATGCTCAGTGTGGCCTCAACGTTGAATTCAGTCTCATTTCTGTGATCTTCGTGTCTGTAGTGGAAGAATAAATATATATTACACAATATATATTCACATCAATAGCGTTAGATGTACTCAGGGACCAATGTTGGGGCTGCGCGTGGTCTCAACATCGTACTTCTCTTCGTCTCTGTGGCCGCCGCTTACCCCTCCGGCGAGACACACACTTGTATTATCAAACGTTTGTGGCTCCTGTTACGAACGTTTTTCAAGGCCAGAGAGAAGCTACGTCGGGTTGTCATGAGTGTTTTCCCTACCATGGCGCAGAAGCCTTGTAAAACTACCTCCAGGGCCAGGAAACCACCCATGGAAACCCCGACAACTTCTACGAAAGCCTTTTGAAATTAATGGACTAAGCCTTCGAAGTCTGAAAATATGGACCTCACCCACTCACTCACGTCACGAGGGGCAGATTAAATCGAAGACAAATTTTAAGCTTTACACTCCCTCAGCACTGAGCTTCGTGTCCTCTTTCTGACCTTCGCTTCCGCCGTAACGAGTAATTAGACCCAACGAGACAGGCAAATCCTTCATCCGTCTACGCCAGTGTTGCCACATCGAGAGTCGCCATGGTTGGAGTCTCCCAGGTGCCCGCGCCGTGGCCTGGGGGGTTGGAGTAGGTGCAGGGCTGGTCTTAATTTGGCCCCCGCCCACCCCTCGCCTTATGAACTGGTTTAGCTTCTTAACTTTGGGAATTTGTGACCCGCTCGTGGCTATCTTGAAACTTGTGCTGACGTGATCATCGTTCCATACCACATCTACATTTACAGCTACACACTTGCACACCTACAGACACCTACACACCTACACACCTTACAGACACCTACACACGTTACACATACCTACACTTACACCTACACACCTACACACACCTGCCTACACCTGCTATCTTCCTCGCATAACTTTTCTCTGTGTATGGCGATCTTCTTAGCAGAAAAGAGGAAGCCGACCAACACAGCCGAACGGAATTTTTAACCTAACCTAACAAGATCCCAATTTCTAACGTAACCTAACCTCTAAGCGAGAAAAATGAGAAAAAAGGTCATCACTCACACAAACCATTTCATAATATATATCAAAGTATTTGTGATCAGTTTATGTATCATCTATTTTTGGGGGGTTTAAATCATGGCACGAATTTGGCCCATCGCTGCTACATGGTAAAGCCACAAATTTGGGCCATCGCTGCTACCGGGTTTTAACCAGATCCCAATTTTTAACGTAACCCATATCCTTTTTTATTTTTACTTAACCTAACCAGATCCCAACTTTAACTTAACCTAGCCAGATCCCAAATTTAGCTTAACCTAACCAGATCCAACCCAACGGAACCAAACGGAACGGAACCTATTCAAACCTAACACAGCTTAACCCAATTTTTAACATAACGAACCTAACCTAACCTATCCAGCCCTACATAAAGGTAACGTGAATTAACCTTACCTACAATTTCGCTAAACGAGACCCAGTTAATGAATACAGTAGGACTCGATGGGAACTTAATAGCTAGTCATATTGAATTGTACTCGTCTTAAACATGTCAACGTGGGTGAGGTAATTATATGTGTTCAGGTTAGAAGTAGGGGTTATAAGTGGTTAAGATAATGGGATACTTGGAAAAGATGTGTAATTACGGACTTATAAACATGCCCCGACGTTACGCGTTTTCTATGCCTATGTAGTATAATTGAGTGTGTGTGTGTGTGTGTGTGTGTGTGTGTGTGTGTGTGTTAGATAGAGAGAGAGAGAGAGAGAGAGAGAGAGAGAGAGAGAGAGAGAGAGAGAGAGAGAGAGAGAGAGAGAGGGGTCGACTTGTTTTGGCGTGTTTTCATCGTGTTTTTTTTCGTGTTTCTTTTAGTGTTCCAACTGCATCCATCCATCACTCTCTGTCCCTCCTTTGTCGCTGTCTGTCTCTTCTCGGTCTCGGTTGGTCCACTAATTTTTTTTTTTTAATTAATCAAGTTTTTTGGTTTATGTCATCTATGTCTTTCTCTTTACTTTCTCCATTCTTTTTTCCGTTCACTCTCATTTCTACGTTGTTCTCTCTCTCTCTCTCTCTCTCTCTCTCTCTCTCTCTCTCTCTCTCTCTCTCTCTCACTACTTTTACTTCTACTACTACTACTATTATTTCCACTACAATGAATGCTGCTGCAGGTGAATCTCGCAACAGTGGTTTCTCTCCTCAACAACGTCCACGTCTTCAGCTGATATGCAAGACACGAACACCGGACGTCCCAAAATAACCGCAGGGGGATATGGAGAGAGAGGGACGCACGGGCGATGTTTTTGTGATAAGATTGAGAAGCGTGTGTGTGTGTGTGTGTGTGTGTGTGAGAGAGAGTGGGAGAGAGAGAGAGAGGGAAAGAGAGAGAGTGTGTGTGTGGTGTAGGATGTAGATGAACTAGATGATGAAGGATGTAAGTATGACCTGTGTGGAAGGATATGGGTGTTTAGGAGTGCAGGATAGAGTAAATTTGGGGAGTCTAAGGATAAGGGATAGCAGAGAGGTGCATGATAAGGGTTAGGAGGAGGTGTAGCTGTAGGATAAGGGTAAATAAGGGGTGAGATTGTAAAGGTAATTGTTGATGTGTGAGGTGAGGATGAAAAGAGCATGTGCACCTTAACTCTGAGGGGAAAATGAGATTAGTCGGATATATAAAAGAGATGATATAAATAGTAAATAAATGGTTTAAGAAATATGAAGTAGCTCACCAAAGAGATAAATGATACAAGGAAGCGAATTGTCACTGAACGCAACCTCAAGTAAAGAAAAAGTGAACACGCAAGAACAGAAACCAAGAGTGAGCACGTTCGTAAAAAAAAAAAAAAGAAAAAAGAAAAAGTAAAAGAGCAAATTGGTGAAAATAACACTTCCCTCCGCAACGACCACAGAATCATAGTGTTCATAACGCAAGCACAGACAGCAAAAGTAATTCATGTTCCCAAAATGAAAATAAAAAAATTCCAAAGTATACAGCAAAACTCACATAATAACACAGATAACAGATATGAAAAAGAGAGAATCTGAAGAAAACTGGACTGAGAGTAAAAACGTAAAAATAAATTGCAGCTAACTCTTACTTTTTCCATTCCACAATTCACATTTTTCATACACTTCTTTCCGACAAGACATCATTTTTCCACTGTGTACTTTTTCCTTCACAAGCCGAGAGAGTGCAAAGGTCAACTCACTCTGAAGAAGACTCGGTAAGAATGCAATTGGCGAGTGAGGAAAAAAATAAAAAGACGCCGCGAGGAGGAGAAGTCTGACGTTCAGGTAACTTGATCCAGGTAATGATGCAGGTGTTCGTCATGAGGAGCCCAGGTATTATGTCATGAAGGTGAAGAGCACGCGCTTGTTACAGTATGAGAGAGAGAGAGAGAGAGAGAGAGAGAGAGAGAGAGAGAGAGAGAGAGAGAGAGAGAGAGAGAGAGAGAGAGAGAGAGAGAGAGAGAGAGAGAGAGAGAGAGAGAGAGAGAGAGAGAGAGAGAGAGAGAAAACAGAGAGACACAGACAGAGACACAGAGAGAGAGACAGAGACAGAGACAGACAGAGACAAAGAGACACAGGGACAGAGAGAGACAGAGACAGAGAGAGAAACAGAGAAACACAGTGGGACATAGACAGACACAACCAGACCCAAACAGAGACAGACAAACACAGACGAAACAAACACCCAGAGCCAGACACAGAAACACACAGACAAAGACATTAATAGAAAGCTTGCCCTCCAATTAACCAGTCAGCTATGGAGACGATGAAACACGTGACCAGACATCCCTTCAACGTGCTTGCCATCCATCGCAGTAACACCGCCTCCAGCCACTCTACATACCAGCCAGCCTCTATAAGCTGCCACGCGGAAAGAGCACTATCAGCCAACGTGCCAGCCAGTAAACCATCCATCCATCCAGCCAGACAGACAAACAAACATAGACTGACAGTGGCTGGATGGCTGAGAGATAAGCAGAAAATCGGACAGGGAGACAAAGAGATAGAGATGGAAAGAAATAATTGTGTGTGTTTCTGTGTGAGAGAGAGAGAGAGAGAGAGAGAGAGAGAGAGAGAGAGAGAGAGAGAGAGAGAGAGAGAGAGAGAGAGAGAGAGAGAGAGAGAGAGAGAGAGAGAGAGAGAGAGAGAGAGAGAGAGAGAGAGAGAGAGAGAGAGAGAGAGAGAGAGAGAGAGAGAGAGAGAGAGAGAGAGAGAGAGAGAGAGAGAGAGAGAGAGAGAGAGAGAGAGAAAGAGAGTGGTAGAGAGAGATGGAAGGGGAGAGAGAGAGAGAGAGAGAGAGAGAGAGAGAGAGAGAGAGAGAGAAAGCAAGGAAGCAGTCATCCCAGATCAGAATAACGAGTGGATTGTAAAAAATGACCAACATCCGCCTCTCTAAATGCAAGAAAAGAAAGCCAAAGAAAAATAAAAGATGAGGAGAGAAGTGGAGAAAGGATGATAACGAGGATGCGAATCAGAGGCAGGAAATAAATAACACTAAAAGAAGAAAAGAGAAACCGGGTGGAGAGAAGATGGGGGAAAGGGGGTAGAAGAGAGAGAGAGAGAGAGAGAGAGAGAGAGAGAGAGAGAGAGAGAGAGAGAGAGAGAGAGAGAGAGAGAGAGAGAGAGAGAGAGAGAGAGAGAGAGAGAGAGAGAGAGAGAGAGAGAGAGAGAGAGAGGTGGAGAGAGAAGGAAGAGAGAGAGAGAATGAGAGAGAGAGAGAGAGAGAGAGAGAGAGAGAGAGAGAGAGAGAGAGGAGAGAGAGAGGAGAGAGAGAGAGAGAGAGAGAGAGAGCGCCCTATCTATGACCTCTCCCTGTCTTTTTCTCTCCCTCTCCCTCTCTCTCTCTCATCCCCACCCCTCTCGCGTCTCCACCCTCCTTTGCTTCATTCCATCTCTCCCCTCCTCGTCCTCCTCCTCTCCTCCCTTCCATTCTTCTCTCTTTCCCTCCCGCTGACCCGCGCTGCAGGATGCTTACCACAACGAAAGACTGACGCAAGACGGTGTAAAAAAGTATAACAAGGGAGAGTGAGACGTCGTTTTCGTTTTTTGCTGCATGTGAAACTCTCCTCGGAAGGTGTAGATGGGATACCGAATGCAAGTGCTCAAGGAAAGATGAATAAAGGGGGGGAGGGAGAAGGAAAAAAACTACCATATACTTTATTTTCCTACATAAACTCTTTAGTCGGTGAAAATGAAACAGGAAAAAATGGAGTCATCAAAATGAAAACTCTCTTCACTTAGCGATATACTCTTACCAATCGATTGACTTAAGAAAGGAAATAAAAAAGAGATGATTCCTAAGCGATCTGAAGGAGAGAACACATTATGAAAGAAAGGTTAGAGGGAAGAGAAAACAACGGGACACTGACACTACCACCACCACCACCACCACCCTCTACGCCCTCACCCGTCCCACCAGCAGAGCAGTGACACCACCAAGTAACCACCATAGGCGACACAAACCTTGCGTCGCGCGCCCTCCACCCTTCGCTCATCCCTCACCCTTTCCCCCTGCGAGCAAGTCTCCGCCCTTCACTGCCGTTCATGCATACCTTAACCTTGCCTCCGCCCTGCCCTCCACTGCCCTCCTTCCTGATACCCCTCCACCCTCCCAGTCACTGCATGCCTCCACCCCGCATCCCGAGGCATCCACCTTTCCATATTCCCTTCCACCTTCAGCCTTCCTCCCTCTCCCGTCCCTGCCTACTCCACCCTTTTAGGACATAGTTAAGTTCTGCTGTTTTTTTTTCTTTGTATAAATGGGAATAACTATTTTTTTCTTCCTACTAACCCATTTTTCCATATTTTATTCCATTTTCAGCCTCCCCCACTCCGCCCCTTCCTCCTCCACCCTTTTAGGACATAGTTTGGTTCTGCTTGCTTTTTTTTCCTTATATAAACGGGAGTAACTATTTTTTTCTTCCTACTAACCAATTTTTTTATATTTTCTTCCATTTTCAGCCTCCCCTACTCCCGCCCTTTCCTCCTCCACCCAATTCAGGACATAGTTTGGTTCTGCTGGTTTTTCCCTATAATAAAACTATTTTTTTTTCTTCCTACTAACCCATTTTTTCATATTTTCTTCCATTTTCAGCCTCCCCTACTCCCGCCCTTTCCTCCTCCACCCAATTCAGGACATAGTTTGGTTCTGCTTGCTTTTTTTTTTTATATAAATGGGAGTACCTATTTTTCTTCCTACCTACCTAATTTTTTCTTTCTCACCTACTCTTCTTCCTACTTCCTCACAGTCGTTTCTACCTACCCACCTCTGCATTTTTTTTTACGTTACCATCTTTCCTCCACCGTGTAAGTCCCTCCCATCACCTTCAACAGACATCTTTATATTCTTGTCGCCTATGAAACTCTGAGTCAGTTCCCTTCACCCCGCCACACCGCACTGCTCCTCAAAACTTCATCTGCCCTTTCTCGCTCCTCCTGCCGGCCTCCTCATAAACATTCATTCATGCTTGCTGGAGGCCAGATAATTTAGGAGGTACAGACAGCGACTCAGCATGTTTCTAGGTCTTAAGATTCTGTAAAGGTATAATGTGGGCTGTGTTGAGCATACCAGTCAGATTTTCCAGACAGTAAGACACACTCCTCCTCCCCTGCAGCTCCTAACTACAGATCATCACTAAACGCAGCCCACGCGGGAGGGGATGAGGTGCCTTCTTATCAAGCAGTAGATGCCGTAACTCTAATAGCAAGCTCCAAGTAGTGAGTTCATCTCGCCACTGTTACCAGACCATAAAAGAGACTAAAGCAGTGACGTACACGACCTGGGCGCTTGAGTGTGTGCTTAGAGGAACTCAGGGACGTAGCGGGCGATAGCGTTTCCAAGGAAGGGAAGGTCGGATGACGAGTGTGGGAAAGCGGCAATAAGGTGGGGAAACTAAACCGTGCTGGAAAATGATAAAAGGCTTGCAGTTAAGAGACGGATAGACAAGAGATAAGGTGAGGCCTAAATTTGTATGTTTGAAAACAGGAAAATCCAGCTGTACTTGATGGAATATAAGATAAAAGGATAATAAAGGAACAAACAAGGGAGGACGAGTGACTTAGAGAGAGAGGAAACTTAAAAGAAAATATTACAAATCATATGTGAGGGAAGATGGAATGCATAAAGAAAAATATTTATAAAATCATATAAGAGAGAGAGAGAGAGAGAGAGAGAGAGAGAGAGAGAGAGAGAGAGAGAGAGAGAGAGAGAGAGAGAGAGAGAGAGAGAGAGAGAGAGAGAGAGAGAGAGAGAGAGAGAGAGAGAATAATAATAATAATAATAATAATAATAATAATAATAATAATAATAATAATAATAATAATAATAATAATAATAATAATAATAATAATAATAATAATAATAATAATAATAATGGCAGCTGTTAGACGGGAAACATATCTACAATAAACAAAAAAATAAATAAACTGTGCGCGCGTGTGCTTGTGCGTGTGTGTGTGTGTGTGTGTGTGTGTGTGTGTGTGTGTGTGTGTGTGTGTGTGTGTGTTAATATCCCACAACAGCCGTCACTGAGGAACAGACGCCGTGACGGTACCAGGTGCGGCTAGGTACACACACACATACACACACACGCGCGCACACACACACACACACACACACACACACACACACACACACACACACACACACACACGCACACACACCATTAGTCATTTACCTGGAGCGAGCTAGTTAAACCTTTGCCGCCAGACATGAATGAGAGCCAAAAGAAGAAGGCAGAACGGGAGGAGGACGAGGAAGAGGAGGAGGAGGAGGAGGAGGAGGAGGAGGAGGAGGAGGAGGAGGAGGAAGAGAAGAGAAAGACGGAAGTGTAGAAAATGGGGCTAATAGTTAAGGTTAGGATGAGGAACAGGAGGAAAGGGAGGAAAAGGAAGAGGACAAGGAGGAGGAGGAGGAGGAAGAGGAAGAGAAGAGAAAGACGGAAGTGTAGGAAATAGCGCTAATAGTTAAGGTTAGGATGAGGAACAGGAGGAAAGGAAGGAAAAGGAAGAGGACAAAGAGGAGGAGGAGGAGCAGAAGGCAGTGTAAGTTGAGGGGGAAACCGCAACGTGACGGGGGAAGAATAGGAGGAGGAAGAGGAAAGGGAGAAAAAGGAGGAGGATAAGCAGGAACAGGAGGAGGAGGAAGTAAGAGGGGGCAGTGTAGGATGAAGACGGGAAGTGGAACGGGACAGGGTGAAGGATTGAAGGAGGGAGAGGAAAGGGAAGAAAAAGGAGGAGAGCAAGGAAGAGGAGGAGAAGCAGAAAGAGGGGTCAGTGTAGGTCGAGGACGGGAGGCGGAACGGGACAAGATGAAGGATCGAAGGAAGGAGAGGAAAGGAAGGAATAGGAGGAGGAAAGGTAGAAAAAGGAAGAGACAAGGAGGAGGAGAAGGAGGAGAACAAGGGTGGCAGCGTAGGTTGAAGACGGGAAGCGAAACGGGACAGGATGAAGGAAGGGGAGGAGGAAGAGGAAGGGGAGGAGAAAGAGGAAGAGGAAGAGGAGGAAGAGGAAGAGAGAAAGGTTGGTAATACGCCTCGGCTACTGGAAGGAGAGGAAAGGAAGGAATAGGAGGAGGAAAGGTAGAAAAAGGAAGAGACAGGGAGGAGGAGAAGGAGGAGAACAAGGGTGGCAGCGTAGGTTGAAGACGGGAAGCGAAACGGGACAGGATGAAGGATTGAAGGAGGAAGAGGAAGAGGAAGAGGAAGAGGAGGAAGAGGAAGAGAGAGGGGTTGGTAATACGCCTCGGCTACTGGCTACTTGTGGAGACTAGAATGTGGGTCGAGTTGCGTTCCACCTGTGAAGACGATCCTATCTTGTGTGTGTGTGTGTGTGTGTGTGTGTGTGTGTGTGTGTGTGTGTGTGTGTGTGTGTGTGTGTGTGTGTGTGTGTGTGTTCTTTTGTAACCCACTCACGCCTTTTTTTTTGGGGGGTGGGGTCAACTTCCTCTCCATTCATTCCTTATTCATAGTAGTGCGATTAAACGACTTTCCTTTTTGCTCCGTCATTAGACATTGGCGTAAGTTGAGTACAGTGTTATGAATGAACGTTTAATAAAAAATTTCCCATATCAAAAGTGTAGTTATTTGTGTATCCTGATTTTTGATGGACTTTCTTTACTTACTTTGCGATCTTTTGTCTGTGTTCTATTTCCTGTTTTTTCCTGTAATAATTTTGTCTTCTCTGATCCGCCCTTCCTTTTTCCTTTCTTTTCTTCACTTTTTATGTTAATTTCTGTATCTTTTATTTTATTTTTATTTTTACCTATCGATTTCTTTCCTCTAATATCTAACTCTTTGCTTTCATTTTATTTTTATTATTATTTTATTTATATTATTCATACCTATTACCTATCATTAAATCTACCATCAGTCGTATTTGTATTTTCACCCATTTACGGCCTCGCCCTTGTTATCTTTATTTTGTTTACTATTTCTCTCTTTCAATCAAGTTATTTATACCTTTCCTCAACATCCTTGTCCCCTTCCTATTGATGGTTTCCTATGTTTCCCTCCTTTACTATTCAAATATATTTCCTCTTTACTTTATAATTATCTTTCTCTTCCATAGTTCTTTCCACAACTATCCGCAGACTAAGAGAGGGAGAGAGGGAGATACATATAGATAGATAGATAGATAGATATAGAGAGATAGAGATAGATAGATATAGAGAGAGAGAGAGAGAGAGAGAGAGAGAGAGAGAGAGAGAGAGAGAGAGAGAGAGAGAGAGAGAGAGAGAGAGAGAGAGAGAGAGAGAGAGAGAGAGAGAGAGAGAGAGAGAGAGAGAGAGAGAGAGAGAGAGAGAGAGAGAGAGAGAGAGAGAGAGAGAGAGAGAGAGAGAGAGAGAATGTAGGGGGCGGGGGGGGGGGGGAGTGGAGAACAAAACCACACATCCCAGGTCTATCAAATGACGATAAGGAAGACTTGCTTTTGAGGTCATTATAAATATTTACTTTATATTATTATTTTCGTTTTTCCATTCCTTTAAAGCCTTTTTATTTCGAGACTCTCTACGTAAACTTCATCACCAGTGGCTCTCCTTATGGTAGCCTCTAAGTATGTCTGTATATATCTGTCTTTGTCTGTCTGTTCGTCAGCCTATATTCCTATTTACCTGTAATGCTTTTATGTATGCACACGCGTATGATTGCATGTTCGGCATTGAAGGGCACTAAAGGACATATTTTTAAACATATCGACGCCTAAGCACACACATTTGACAAGGCTTTCATAGGAGAGGTTGTCATTTCCATGGGTAGTTTTATGACCCTGGTGGTAGTAGTGTGACCATGCTTCTGTACCGTGAACCTAAGGAAGCACTCACTACAACCCGACTGATCTCCTTTTCGGCCTTTGGAAATAGTTGATATGAGAGGTGGAAGCGTCTGAGATTACCAGCCTCAGCTCCCTCTGCCCCATTCAGAAGTAATATAACTGTAGGAGGGTAAGCGTTCCTCTTCCTATTCCTCCCTCCCCTCTCCCTCCTTCAATCCTTTATCCTGTTTCGTTCCACTTCCCGTCTTCATCCTACACTGCCCCCTCTCTCCTCCTCCTCCTGCTCCTCCTTGTCCTCTTCCTTTTTCTCCATTTCCTCTTCCTCCTCCTATTCTTCCCCCGTCACGTTTCGGTTCCTCCCTCAACTTACACTGCCGTCTGCTCCTCCTCCTCCTCCTCCTCCAGCCTTGAGTTGTATAGTTCTTGTTGTTTTATAAGTGATGTGGGATGATGCAGCACTAGAGTCATCGGCATATGAGTGAAAGGAACAGTTAGTTAGTTGATGAATAATGGAAGGAAAATGGGTGGTAGAAGTGAGCCCCGCGGAACAACACTGTCTACATATTTAAGATTCTGTATCGCTTAAATAGGGTGCTCTCTTCATAAATGGTGTGCAGCGTAGATCCTTAAAAGTCGCCCCCACCACCCACACCCACACCTATACACATATCTTCTCCCCTACACACACACACACACACACACACACACACACACACACACACACACACACACACTTGGACATTCCTAACGCATGAGCTGCCCTGTATAAGTCTCCCCCCTCCTTTTAGACTCATTATATTCTCATCTTCTCATGTTCTTAAGTTCAGTCTCTCAATAGCCACTAATCAATCAATCAGTTAATCAGTCTACCCGTCTGTCTATCTATTTATCTACCTGTATCTCTGTGCATGTGTATCTATTTTTATATGATTGTTTCCATTTCTCTAACTTGTATAATTTCATATCTGTCTAGCTACATCGATTTGTCTGACTCTTTATCTGTATTAATCTGTATTTTTCTATCTATCCACTGTCTGTATTCCATCTTTTCATGAAAATGCCTCAACGGAACATTTCCTCCTCCTCATCCTCATCCTCCTCATTGTCCTCCTCCTCCTCTCTTTCATTCCCCTTACTCTCGTAGATCCTCTCTCTCATCCTCGCTATCTTCCACTCCTCTGTCTTAGCCATTCCTTCTCTCATACCCCAAACGAGAGGTGATGAGGCGATGGATATTTTGCTTCAGTGGGTAGGGTTAAAGAGAAGAGGAGGAGGAAGAGGAGTAGGAGTATAAGGAGGAGAAGGAAGGGGAAGAAGAAAACGATAAGGGTATAGAGGAGGAGGAGTAGAAGGAAGAGGAGGACAAACAGAAAGAACAGGATCAGAAAGACTTGGAATTTGGTGGTGACGGTGGTGATGGTGGTGGGTGTAGTAGTGTTGGTGATAGTGGCGGCTATGATGGTGTCAGAGGTGGTGGTAGTAGCTGTAGTGGTGGTGGTGGTGGTAGTTGTGGTGGTTGACTTGGTGGTGGTGGTGATGGTGGTGGTGGTGGTTGTGGTGGTGGTTATTGTAGTGGTGGTTATTGTAGTGGTGGTGATGGTGGTGGTGGTGGTGGTGGTGGTGGTGGTTGTGGTGGTGGTTATTGTAGTGGTGGTGGTGGTGGTGGTTATTGTAGTGGTGGTGGTGGTGGTTATTGTAGTGGTGATGGTGGTGGTTGAGGTGGTGGTGGTGGTTGGGGTCGAGGTGGTGGTAAGACGCTGCTGGAATATACAAGAGGTATAGATTGTAGGACATCACGATGCCCCCCCTACCACTACCCCCACCCCACACCACCACCACCATCACCACCATCACCATATCCACCACCGCCGCCGCCTCCCCATATCCAGCACCACACCTAACAATACATAATAAAGGCGAATGATATAATCCAAGCGGGCCTTCAGGTACTAATAAATAATCCAGGTCTTCCGTCTATTGTAAGCTTTGTGGACAGACCAAAGCCCCAAGACCAGACGCCTCAATAAGAAAATCGGGGCCAAAAAGTGACAAAGATGCAACTCCCCTTACCAGGTCAGGTAGGTTGCCGGGGTAAGGTATATAAAGGGGTGTTGGTGTCGCTGCGAGTCAGTTCCCTGTAAGAGGCCAGTCAGTCAGCAGGCGTCCGTGGCGGCAGGCGCACCACACAGGTAGGCGCGGCGCTCCTGAGTCTGCAATGAAAGCGAAGTTCTGGAGTGACCATTCCGTCTTCTCATTCCTCTTGAAACACATCACAGCAAACAGTTATACAGAGATTGGCATTTCTCGTAATTAGTGAATATGGAGGAGTCTTAGACTTTTCCGTAATCATATTCATATAATAATTTCTAGCGTTGCATCACACAACAATATCCTGATCACACTTGTCAATGATTCAGGTGTGCCATGGGTTGATGGTGAGCAGGGCAGAGGAGGGGAATGCGTGCACACTAGTGTTCTAATGTGTTACTGAGGGAAAACAATCTTATTAAAGAAAACCAATTCAGCCAAACAAGTGCAGGTAGAACAATGTTAAAGAAATCACATATAATTGGTACACAGTGAGAATATCAGGTAAAAATATTCATATGCCAAGGAAGAATTTTGTCCAAACCCTCTTGACACTCCGTTATTAAGGATATTAATCTTTGAACAATTTTGTTTTTCCCTTGTCCTCTAGCATGAAGATCCTTTGGTTATCGTTGCTACTGGCCGGCCTCTGCCTGGCGAAGGAGAAAGAGGCGACCGATGACCTTCAGGAGGTAGAGGGAAGAAGGCTGCAGGTAAGGGGTGTGTGTGATGCTTTGGCCAATACCCGGCGAGGCTTCTATTTTTTTCACTTTTTCACACACACACACACACACACACACACACACACACACACATATATATACCTTCTTCATATATTCATGGCTCATTACTTAGATTTTTTCTCAAATGTTCCTGAACACTGGACATGAGAGATTAACAATAAGGTGACCGCCTGTTGCAGAGGGCCGGCGGTGAGACTCTGTGCAGCGGGTGTTCGAGCGGCGGCGATAAAACCTCCTCCTCGTCCGTCGTCGTGCCCAACATTCACTTGCCGAACATTCTCGGCGACAAAACAGATCTCATCCACCAAGCCCTCGGCACGGCCAATGACTACGTAGGACACGTGGAGGACCCAGCCAGTGACTTGCTCCTCAAGATCGGCGACCTCATCTCCTTCTTCGGCTCAGCCAGCAGCGGCACCTCCTCCCTGAAGCCGGGTCTGGACCTGAGCGGGAACCACGGCCTTGACACCATCGACCTGGGGTCAAGTCTGGGGGGCCTGACAGGGGGTCTCGCCGCCGTGGAATCGCTTGGCTCGCTCATCTCCATCTTCCAAACCCTCAAGGCTAAGCTACTCCACACGATCTCTGCAGGCCTTCAGATCGCCAACATCATCCTGGCCATCATCGGCCTTGCCATGATCATTGGTAAGTATCCGAGATTGGGTAGACACATTCTTCCTCTATCCTCTTGACACTTCTCAGCACATTGTTTTGCTTCCTTGGCCTCGTGAAAATGAAACATGATATTGAGCTTCGATTCCGATAACTGATTTTTTTTTTGTCCATCAGGTTACGTTGTCGAGAATGACGGTAAACTCGGAGTTCTGAGCTTCGGTCTGACTGGCGAAGACAGCGAAACCGACACTGGCTATGGCTCCTCCTCCGGGAGTGGTGGCTACGCCCGCTCCCTGTCGGAGAGCCCCGTGGTGCAAGGACTCACCAACCTGGTGTATGATGCCATCAGCAAGTACGATTAACTCTGCTGGTAGTCACGGCTGGTGAGGGCGAGCCTTCCTTGCACTGCCCAGACTTCCAAGCCGCGTTTTTGGTGTTATTTATTTTGGTATTTATTCATCATTCATTATTGTCCCCACTGGAGGCTGGACCTCCACTGGGCGACGAAACACAGTCCATATCACCACTCGACGACCCACGCGACCAAAGACTTTGAGATCCAGGTGTAACACAATCTCAAGCACGCTCAGGCACCTCGGATGACACGACTACAGCAAGACTCAAAGACCAACGACCTTGACCCTCCCCGACCCCTCCTCTGACGCGTCTCGCCTGTCTCGGGACCCTGACTGACCCAATGACCTGACTCCATGACCTTGACGTACCTGAAGCTTGGTATAAGTGATCAGATTAGACAGTCATGTACATATCCTGTATATTATCACTTCACTTCATACTGCGTCCCGCCGCGTCGCCAGCGCCCCTGAAGCCACTCTCCACCACAGGGGGGCGCGGCGCCGCGGCCGACTCCACAAGGTGACTCTCTACGACTATTGAGACACTCGTTTTATTTTTTGTATCCATTCGCTGCTATCAGCTATATTTTTATATTTTTAACAATCTTAACAATACAATAAACTGTTATGTATACAAAGAGTTGCGTTGACTTTCCTATGTTTTATTTTTATTTAATTGTTTAGCCTTTTAGGGAGGGGGTCTTATTTCACTGCTGACCAGGGAGATATTCCTTACTCTTAAGAACATACCGTCATTACTTATCGTCTCTGAACTCTTTGTAACATTACTATGACCATCTGTATCTCTGTAACATGCTCCTCTTTCTTATCAATGTAGAGGCTTACTTAATACGTTTACAGAATTAATAAATACTGTCTCTCTCTCTCTTTCTCTATCTATCTATCTATCTCTCCCTCTATCTATCTATCTATCTATCTATCTATCTATCTATCTATCGTACTCCACTGTTCACACACAAGAAGAGAAAAAAAAACGCTGAAAATGAAAGATTCTCATTACCTCAAAACAACATACAAAGCAAATGAGGTGTTAGTCCAGAGGTGTCTCGCACTTAACAACAACAACAACAAAAAACTAATTAACAGCATCATTGACAAGAACAAAAATGACCTGCCGAAAAAAAATCGTCTTTGTACTTCCCATTGAAAAGGATAGAAGCTACGGAGACGCTGGCCAGCCCATGCATCTGAACGTTGTACAGAACAGAAATTACGCCCCCCAAAGGGACAGAAACATTATTGAAAGAGTCCAAAATAGTCTGTCAATCTCCACTCTCATAATTTCACACGCTGTCACAACCATCGTGATATGAAAAGACAGGACAGACAGCGGTGTTTAATTGATGTGACAATGATCAGAAAAAAAACTTGTTACGCAATTACACACACACACACACACACACACACACACACACACACACACACACACACACACACACAGAAAAATTCACTTTCAACAGATAGTTAATTGGATAATCTTCAGGTTAGGTAAGAGTTACTTGAGGAAAGAGTGCGAGTCATCATTTTACTTCCTGATGGCCAGCCAGTCATTTGAGAACGTGAGGGAGAACGGAAAGGGAAAGGACTGACAAACTGGCTGCAGTAATTTGCGTGACCACTCAGGTCGTCAGCGGATGAGAAGAGGAAATGATTTTGTACATTCTTTTATTTTCTGAATCTCGTAAAGGTGACTGACGTAGTAGATTACAGTGGTAGATGATAGGTTAGGTTAGGTTAGTGTTAGTAGGAAATGATTTTGTACATTCTTTTATTTTCCGAATCTCGTAAAGGTGACTGACGTTTTAGATTACAGTTGTGGATGATAGGTTAGGTAAGGTTAGGTTAGGTTAGGTTAGTGTTAGTAGGAAATGATTTTGTACATTCTTTTATTTTCTGAATCTCGTAAAGGTGACTGACGTTTTAGATTACAGTTGTGGATGATAGGTTAGGTAAGGTTAGGTTAGGTTAGGTTAGTGTTAGTAGGAAATGATTTTGTATTTTTATTTTCTGAATCTCGTAAAGGTGACTGACGTTGTAGATTACAGTTGTGGATGATAGATTAGGTAAGGTAAGGTTAGGTTAGGTTAGGTTAGGTTAGGTTAGTGTTAGTGACTGGCTGTGGCGGCGCAATACTGATACAAATACTACACAAAAAAACATCAAGAACATGCGTAAAATATAATAATCTCGCTAATAATGGATACAAACAACCCTTTTTTTTACAGCTAAGGAAGCAACAAAAAGAAAGTGCAGAATAAAAGGCCCGCTAATCGCTGCTCATGCAAGAGAAAAAAACGGAGTGGCCAAAAGAGAGGTCAATTTCGGGTGGGGAGGCTTCTTGATACACACACCTTTTTGAAACAACTAAATGATGTTAAGTAAATGGAGAATGAACCTAAATAATGATGACTTTTTAAAATAAACTTCATTTACTCGAAAGAAAGAAAAATACAACACACGCACTCGTCTTCCATTTATCTTGCTTCGTGATTTCCCTTTCCCTCCATATCACTTCAATCAACTTCCTGTCGCATACGTGTCTCTCTTTCATCATTCTTCTGTCCACTCCTCTTCATCTTCCTCCTCTTCCTCCTCCTCCTAATCTTTTGTCTCCTTGCTGCTCTATTTTTTTCTTTTCCTCCTCGTCCTCCTTCACCACCTCTCCTCACTCGTCATGTCATCTTCATCACAGACACAGGTACATAATGGGTTAACTGGATATGGTGACTGCAAGAAAGTATAGCAGTTGCCAATTTCCTTTATTTCCTGAGGCTACCTTCAATCTACCTAGCGCGTACGGGTTGACCTGACACATCTCGTACCACAGGGCAAAGTAGTGGTGAGTGTTAAGTTAGGTTAGGTTAGGTTAGGTTAGTGAGTGGTGGTCGAATGAAAACAGCCACTATACGAGATTGATTTCATGTTATTCATTTTTTACCGGCAAAGAAAATACGATAATAGATAAGCTTCTTCAGATTTTCCCCACAGATTTTCCTTCGACTATCAGGAAAGGTGAGGAAAGTAAGCATACAATGAGACAGCAACGCATGAAAGGAAAAGGAAACAGCATAGAATCACGGAATGACTGGTCGGAGGTCCCTCGCCCCCCTCCCTTCCAGAGCGAACTCGTACCTAGCGGATGACTGAATGACTGGGTGGACTCATTCACTCCAAGCCAAGCCAAGAGAGCGAGCAGACAGGCACACTAAGGGGGAGAAAGAAAGGGAGACCAGCTGCTGTGATACGCTTCGCTACGGTACATATTTACATTGCTACTTAAGTCGACGTAATGAAGCTCCCCAGCCCCCTTATTCTGTGTTGAAGGTGTGTTGAAAGAAGGAAGGAAGGAAGGAAGTTAGGATGGAAGGAAGGATGGAAAGAAGTTAGGAAGAAAGTGAGGAAGGAAGGAAGGAAGGAAGGAAGGAAGAATGAAATGGCGAAATGAAAAAATGGAAAAAAGATAACTGACAGGTAGAGAGAAAGAAAACAAATAGTCAAGAAAGGTATTACAGCAGGCAGAGACGGACAAACGAAAGGAATAAAAAAAAACAAATTAAGGGAGGTATTAAGAAAGAAAATGCAGGAAAGAATAAAGAAAAAAAACGGGTAAAGCTTAAAACGAAGTGATAGTGAGGTTGGTGAGAGGGAAGAAGAGAAGAGAGGAAAGTAAAGAGAAGGAAAGGGAAGTGGAAGACCAAGTAGAGGAAGAACGTGTCCCTTCTGTATTCCCTTTGTATAAGACTCTCACTTCCCTGTTATTAATGCCGCCCCTGTCCCTGTACACAAGTGAGGTCAGTCCCCACACACATACACACACGTCTCACTCTCCCATACTCTCCCTGGCTGTCACCATCATTCCATACACGACTCTCCTATTAACCGTA
This sequence comes from Eriocheir sinensis, assembly GCF_024679095.1. NCBI lineage: Eukaryota > Metazoa > Arthropoda > Malacostraca > Decapoda > Varunidae > Eriocheir > Eriocheir sinensis. Next base: position 19,854,848 of record NC_066520.1, on the reverse strand, counting down.
CTCTTCTACCTCTACTATCACTACTAATGCCGCCGCTGTCCCTTCTACTGCCGTTATTCTACTCCACACACACACACACACACACACACACACTCACCTTACTCTCACACACTCTCACTGGCTGTCACCCTCCTTCCATACACAGCTGTCATATTAAGGGTTATATGGACGGGGATGGATGAGAGGTACAGAGGCAGGAGTAAGGAAGGATGTGCTATTGTGATGTCTGAAGGAGTGTGGAGTGGTGTGACTGATTTTAACAGGACTCCTCTACTTCTACTACTACCAATACTAATCCTACTACTAATTCTGCTACTACTACTACTACTACTACTATTACTACTACTGCTACACCAAACACAACACCCCTACACACTACCCATCCACGACTCACCTCATTTCCAACCCTCCCATTATTCCATACAACCTCTTGAGCAGCGAACATAAAAAAAAATAACCATACTTAACCTCAGGAACTTTGGTATGCGTTTAGGATCACTCGAATTACGCGAAGGAAGTTTTTTTTATAGATATTTAGTTTAGTTAAGGGGGAAGAGAATGAATACAGGTAAGGAAAGAAAAGGAAAGTAGTGGAGGGAGTGTCCTTTCTGTACTCCACCTGTGGCACTCTCCCCCACTAACTGTTATCGACGCCAATCTTGTCCTTATACAAACGAGAGGACAGTACGCACGGCCCTTTTTCTTACCTAGATCTACCATACAAGGAAAGGTTCACAAGACCAATATGCATACGCTGGAAGGGCGGAGACTGGTTGGTGCCTTGATGCCTTGACTGCGGTATGTAAATAGATAAAAAAAAAAAAAATAGACAGTGATGAAGTTATTATGATAAAAAAAAATTCTCAGGACCCGAGGCGATTGGTGCAAATTCGTAAGGTCCAGATGAAAGGAGGTAGGTAAAAAAAAAGGGATTGTAATTACGATCGTGGGTGAAAGAGGAGGACAGCAACAATTAACGAGTCATGTGGTTAGTCCAAACATAATTTATGGCTCCCGTAAGAAGCTAGGCAGATTTATGAGGGAGGAAGATTGGTTATAATGTGCCGCCGTGTGTAGGAAGACCGGCCACTATCATTCCGCTATCATCGCAACCTCTTTCGGCCACCTCTTTGGATTCTTTTTAGGAGCAACGAGTAGCGGGATTTTTTTAATATTGTTTCCTTTTTTTGTCCCCTTGAGCTGTCTCCTTTGTTGTAAAAAAATAGATCTTTGGTTATTACCACTACTACTAATGCTACTACTACTACTACTACTACTACTACTACTACTACTTTCACCACCACTATCACCACTATCCATACATTTCCACGACATCTTACCAATACCGAAAACACCATTACAACTTTGTCATGCATCACCACACACATCCGCTCACCTTATCGTCGCCATCAACACCTGTACCTGTTTCTCATTTCGCTCAGGTAAATGAAAGTACCGGGGCAGAATATTAGAAACCGATGTAATGAGGAGTGTATGTAGCTTCTTTTCTGTTTGGTTTCTTTTTATATTCTTCTTTTTTCTGTTGATATTTTAGGTTAGTTATTTAGTTCTGTCACGGCCTTCCATATATACACTGGATCTATAACCTAATTTCTCTTTCTGTCTCTCTGTCTATATGTCTGTGTCTCTCTCTTCTCATGTCTTGTTTCTTCTTTCCTCAAAATCTAAAGTTTCCATCATTCACATTTACTCTATAGCGGCAGATTTACCTTTATGTTCTTCATCTTATTAGTTAAAACACTTGCAATATCGTAATTTACCTTAATATTCTTCATTTCATTAGCTAGAACACTTGCTACATCGTCATTTACCTATATTATCTTCATTTAACTATTCACAACACCTTCTACATCGTAATTTACCTCCATTTTCTTCATCTGATCATTCATAACACCTGGTACATCGTAATTGAGTCATACAACAGCCGCCGTTCCCGCCCTCACACCCTCCCACCTGCCACCTCTACCTCGTTTTACCAGCCTAACCTCCATTTGCCAACACCTCCTCCGTACACACCCCATACATGCCTCCTGCTCTCCCCTCACCCCTCAGACCCCCCATTTACTCACCCCCATGTACTTATCTCCTACCACCTCCTCTCCCTCTCCTATCCCAACCATACCCAGCCCGACTACCCGTTCTACGTCCGCCTCTCTTTCACCATACCTCCTCCCCTCCTAAGCCTAGCTCCCATATGAGGAACACGCTACATGCCGCCCAATACATTACGCCTCCACGCCCCGTCCATTGTTTAGTGTCAGTCTGTACCTCCTCCCGGGTTATTGCCTTACGTGATTAGTTTTGATGATGACGAAGTGAGAAAACGAGTGACTGTTTGTATACATTGAGACACAGAGACCCACAGACCCACAGACACACACACACACACACACACACACACACACACACACACACACACACACACACACACACACAGGTATAGTGACAGGTAATTATAATGGCAAAGTTAGAGGTAAAGGATATGAGAAAAAAAATGTTATGCAAAGAAAAGAGAAAAAAATGAGGAATTCTTAAAAAAAAATCGGGAAGGAGAAGAAACTGAGGAAGAATACAGAAAATGAGTAAATTAGGGAGAAGAAAATAAGAAGAAAAATAATGAAGAAAGAAAAGAAGGGAGAGTAAGCGAGGTGGAAAATAGGAAGGAGGAAAACTGAGGAGGTAAACGGAGGAGGTAAGGAGGAAAATAGGGGAGATAAGGAGGAAAACAGAGGAGGTAAGAAGGAAAATAGGGGAGGGAAGGAGGGAAATAAGGGAGGTAAGGAGGAAAACAGAGGAGGTGAGAAGGAAAATAAGGGAGGTAAGGAGGAAAATGGAGGTAAGGAGGGAAATAGGTTAGGTAAGGAGGGAAATAAGGTAGGTAAGGAGGAAAACAGAGGAGGTGAGAAAGAAAATTTTGAGGTAAGGAGGAAAATGGAGGTAAGGTGGAAAATTTTGAGGTAAGGAGGAAAGTATGGGGAGGTAAGGAGGGAAATAAGGGAGGTAAGGAGGAAAACAGAGGAGGTAAGAAGGAAAATATGGGAGGTAAGGAGGAAAACAGAGGAGGTAAGGAGGGAAAATATGGGAGGTAAGAAGGAAAACAGAGGAGGTAAGAAGGAAAATATGGGAGGTTAGGAGGAAAATAGGGGGAGGTAAGGAGGGAAATAAGGGGGGTAAAAAGGAAAACAGAGGAGGTAAGAAGGAAAATATGGGAGGTAAGGAGGAAAATAGGGGGAGGTAAGGAGGAAAATTTTGAGGTAAGGAGGAAAATATGGGGAGGTAAGGAGGGAAATAAGGAGGCATTTAAAGATGGGTTGAATTCTCACTTCCTGTTTTCTCTTACCGTGATGGGGGGTTGAGGGGAAGGAAGGGCAATGGAAGGGCGAAGGAGGGGCCAATAGGAAGGGAACATTACTCAGGTGACCTTTGACCTCACCTAGCTGGGGGTCGCGGCCTCCTGGTTGGCATGTAGAGGTGGTGGTAGAGGGGGGGAGAGGGGGAAGTAACAGTGGGAGAAGGGGAACTGAAGGGGAGTGCTTAAAAATCCTGGTGGTGGTGATGGTGGTGATGGGGTCAAGTTGAGGGGAGGTGATGGTGGTGGAGGGGGGGAGGGGGAAGTAGCAATGGGAGGGGAGTGGTGATGGGAAGAAGGGGAGGTGAAGGGGAGTACTTAAAGATCCTGGTGGTGGTGATGGTGGTGATGGGGTCAAGTTGAGGGGAGGTGGTGGTGGTGGTGAGGGCGGAGGTAATGGTGGTGAGGTGAGGGATGGTGATGAAGGTGGTGGGTGAGGGGGTGGAGAGGAAGGGAGGAAGAGGGGAATGGGAGGGAAGGGAATTTGTGGAGAGATGGAGATGATGGAGATAGATAGATAGACGGATAAGAAGATAGAGAGAGAACAAAAGAAACGAAGAGAGACGAGGAAAACGAGACGAAAATATAAAGAAAGTACAAGGAAGAAAAGAGGAGAGAGCCAAAGGAATGATGTGGGACGTAGCGGGGATGTTGTCTGCATTGTGATGAGGTAGACATGAGTGGCATGATGAGGGTGTAACGAGTGATGAGGTGAAGACATGACCACCTGGAGACTAACAGATAAGGAGGGATGAGGAGGATGGGAGAGTTGACAGGCGTGCGAGGGAAGAAAAACTACTCCTATGGGGATGGGTGGATGGGATGCGGGAGGCGGAGAAAGAGAGGGGAAGGTGAGTCATTAATGTGAAGGTGAGAAATCAGTAATGAGGAAAAGAAGGAAAGAAAGTGAGGGAAGAAATAGATAGGAGCAGTAAGTAGCGGGCTTTTTTTTTTCATTATTGTTTTTGTTTACGCCCTTGCTGTAAAAAAAATAGAGGCATGTTAGAAGTGTAGGGGATTGGTTTGAGGCGGGTGTTAGGGAGAAGAAGCAAAATGGAGGGAAATATAAAAGAATGAAATGGAGTAGAGTTGAAGGCAAGGGAGAGGAAGGGAAGGAAAAGTAAAGGAAGTGAAGATATGGGAAGAAAAGTGAAGAGAAGGGAATGAAAAGAAAGGGACTGGATGGGAGAGAAAGGGATGGGAAAGGAAGGGAAGGGAAAGGAAGGGAAGAGACAGGGTGGGAGAGGATGGAAAGGGAAGGGAATGGAATGGAAAGGAAGGGAACGGAAGGGAATAAAAAGGAAGGGACAGGATGGGAGAGAAAGGGATGGGAAGGGAAGGGAAAGGAATAGAAAGGAAAGGAAAAAAGAAGGAAAGGGAAGGGAAGGGAAGGGAAGGGAAGGGAAGAGAAGGCTTATCAACTACCAGGACACATGATCCCCCCCCCCCCCACACACACACACACACACACATCGGGACGCAATTATAACCGATTTCACGCACAAAAGACAGCTATTATTTTTCACGGCGCGCAATTCATGACGTTCTTATCTTATATCTACTTTATGGCAGGAGAGAGAGAGAGAGAGAGAGAGAGAGAGAGAGAGTGTGTGTGTGGTGGGTCTCTGGTTTCTAGTTTCTACACACGCACAATCAACGCCTTGCATTTCCTTCCTCCTCCCCCTCCTCCTCCTCCTCCTCCTCCAGTTATCGTTCTCACCAGCATCACTTCTCCCTCTCGTGTTTCCTCCGGGCGTTCCATGACTGTTCTCCTTCATTTCGCCACGCTGCCCCTGCTTGATGGGCGGCTCAGGCACGCACGCACGCATACACACACACACACTCTCTCCCTCCCCCTCCCAAACACAGAAGTAAGGGTGGGATCACTATAGGTGCGCGTGGCGTCGGTGCTCATCTCCGTCCCATTGACCCTTTGAGCCCGTGGTGGGAGAGAGCCTATTAACTAGACACAAGGTCAAAGTCACATCCGGGTTACCACAGTTGCCCTTCCCCATGCAGGTTTCCGAAGGTACCTGTTCATCGACCACTCAAAAAAGAAGGATGGGTAGCTGGATGGCCTGCACGTAGACGCACTATAATTAATCATTCTTCGTGGTTGTCTTGCGCGGTGAACTTGTTTTTTGACTTGTTATCGTTGTTTAGCAAAATTAAAATGTGGTGTTAAAATTTCATTCTTCCGAGTACTTTGTCTGTAGTTTTCTTATACATATCAATTTCCTCGTTTAATGGGCTGTTCTGAACACTTGACGTGGTAATTATATGGTGTGTGTGTGTGTGTGTGTGTGTGTGTGGAAGAGGGGGTGAGAGTGTGTGCGCGCGCGTCGGTGGTTGCGTATGTGCGGGAAGATGATAAAGCAAAAAGGATTGACACTTAGAAGTAACTACAGGAGCAGCGAGTAGCGGTCTTTTTTTATTGTTCCCTATTTTTGTGTGCCCTTGTGCTGTCTCCTTGGCTGTAAAAAAAATGTCTGTGTGTGGAGACTATACATGAAGGTCAGTGATACATAACTGGGGGTGGGAGGGAAAAAGGAGCATTCAGAAGTGACCGTGCAGTGATTCTTCAACCGTTTTGGCTAACTCGGCAACGCACTCCATCTCGGACCATGACGCGGCCAAAGACTAACTATACAATGAATTTTCGTCGTATTTTGTGTTTGGTCGGGGAGCTCACAAACTTGCTCTATTGGACGGTGCAACTGGCCCTGTGTTGTCAGACTGAAGAGAAAGATGTACAATTAGAGAAGTAAACTTGGCGCCTCGCTGAAGATCTAGAGAGAAAAAATGAAGTTCACGAAGAGAACTGGAAGTAGGAATGCAAGCTAGGTGAACCCACAAGCACACACACACACACACACACACACACACACACACACACACACACACACACACACACACTCTCATATACAAAAGAACATACAACCCCCCTAAGCACTGTCATTACCTCATCTCATTTCCATCTGGACATTTGTATAAACAGGCCCGTGGGCGTTCAAACATCTGCCTGTAAGTCCCCAGCTGGCGCGATGCCCCTCACGCGCCCCCTATGAATCTGAGCGCCACCAACGAGCATATGCTACGGCTCTGTCTTGTTGACGGAGACCCTTTCAGAGTTCTCAACAGATGAACGAACACCATCTGGCTGGCATCATGTTCCCTGGGATCCATTATTTTCTCACAGTACGAGGAGGTAGACTGAAGAATATGGAAAATACTTGAGAGAACCACCAAAAAGTATACACTCCGTCTCTGGTTCGTTGAAGGACAGCCTCTTCTAATTCAGACTAACGAACACCTTTTAACTGACGTTTTCTGTTACTTGAAGCTTTTATAAGGCGAAGGGAAGCGTAAAAAATGATAACCAAACTGCCCAGACCATGTTACTCCATTAAAGAAAACAGAGAAAAAGCCTGTCCATGAAAATCCAGCAACGCAACAAACATCGTGAAAAACAAAACATCCACAGGAGCCAACAGAACAAATAGGACGAATTTCGGGACTTGATACAGATAAGCATGTGGAGGATCATAAATCATCGGAAGGCCAGCTCTACATACCAAATAGGAGACTACCTGGGCCCACCTGGCGAACGTCGGTGGCACTCCCAAAACAGGTGACCCAATATGATCGTCTCTAGACCAGCTTCCCCCAGCCCATTTGAACGCACTTACGGGAACCACAATTATCCGACACACTCCAAGCTGCACTGCCCCATAGAACTTTCCCGGGATTGCTTCTACATCTGCATATTCGCTCTATTGACTCTTTCATCCCCTTCTCCGTCTTCCTCTGCTTCCTCCTCCTCCTTAGCCTTCCCGTTCTGCTCCTCCTCTTTTGCATCTCCTCGGGGTTAAAGAGGAAGGAGGAGGAAGAGGAGGAGGAGGGAGGAGGAAGAGGAGGAGGAGGGAGGAGGAGCCAGTTGTGTGCCATGTTGAGAAGAAAGAGGTCATCATACTTGCTTACTACTACTACTACTACTACTACTCTCTCTCTCTCTCTCTCTCTCTCTCTCTCTCTCTCTCTCTCTCTCTCTCTCTCTCTCTCTCTCTCTCTCTCTCTCTCTCTCTCTCTCTCTCTCTCTTATTACGTAACCAGATGCTTCCAAATCAATATCTACGCTTCAAATACGAGGACGAAAACACACACACACACACACACACACACACACACACACACACACACACACACACACACACACACACACACACACACACGCACACACGCACTCACAAGCACCTCGTCGCTTTCTACCGCACCGCCGAGGCACATCCCAGACAGGTAACCTTAATGGAACTGATGAATATTCGACAGGTGAGTTACAGGTAATTAAAGAACATGAGGGGTTGCGGCACAGCTGTTGCGGACGTATATTTTTGCCTCGAGTGTTTTTTTTGTCATTAATATACACCCACTTCTCCTTCGATGTTCAATGGCGAATTATTTACATACTTTTTTATTTAATTAAACAAAAGTATATATAATGATTACGATGACAATGGTAAGTAGTTATTCCTCTTGTTGTTGTTATCGCTATCATCATTATCACTGTTCTTATATGACAAGTACCGCTTTCATCAATAGAGGCTTAATCTTATGACCGCTTAATATTATGACCGCTCATAAAGCTAAAACAATATGATAGGCAAGACCACAACCAACATTATGACCACCACCATCACCACCACTACAGGCAACACCGCTCACCGCCGCCACCATAGCAACAACGCAACGGGAAAACAACAACTGCAGTAAGAACAAAAACAAAAACAGTTCTTGCCCCTATTACTAAACTGCAATTGCTACATGTTACTGTTGCTACTACTACTACTACTACTACTACTACTACTATTACTACTACAGCCAATAACAACAGTACTACATAAAATATTTGTTATGATTACATTAACAGTCGTTATTTATTTACGATATGAATTGTCGTATTTTGTATATCATTTATTTGGTATTTAATTATGTATTGATTTTCCGACTTCAAAAATATGATTATACAAAAATACCAGCTAGCAAAATTACTCCTTATTTTATATGACGAACGACTTTCCGCTAAATACCTAAAAATGACATTATGCATTATAGGACACAACAAAACAATAAAAAAATACTAATAGGCTCCCACACAGGCCTTCCCGTCACCACAACTCCCACACACAGATAATCTATAGGCCTATCAGGGGATGCTATCAATATTCGCCGACATTAATAGTCTGTGGAAAGCCAACTGTTTAATTAATGGCTGCCTGCCAGGTGTGCAAGGTGAGGTGAGACTCTCTCTCTCTCTCTCTCTCTCTCTCTCTCTCTCTCTCTCTCTCTCTCTCTCTCTCTCTCAAAAAAAAAATCACTGCTCCACAGGGCTGAAGAGAGAGAGAGAGAGAGAGACTCCCCTCTGTGGGATTCAGTACTTCATAGGTGGCCTGGGCACCACCTGGGGACCCCCTGTGGCCCATTGAGCAGGATGATAAGGAGGCGGCGCTGGAGGGAGAGAAAGGGGGGTGAAAAAATAGGTGTCGGAAGAAAAGGAAAAGAGAAAGAAGAGGTGAAAGATGAAGAAGAGAAGGACGAAAAATGAAAGCGAACACCCAAGGCTTTAAGACCAGGGACACATGAGCCTCTAGATAAGTCCAGGAAAATAAAGTGATCTCTCTCTCTCTCTCTCTCTCTCTCTCTCTCTCTCTCTCTCTCTCTCTCTCTCTCTCTCTCTCTCTCTCTCTCTCTCTCTCTCTCTCTCTCTCTCTCTCTCTCTCTCTCTCTCAACACTTCCAGTCTGGGCAGCAAAAAAAATAACACATCATGTCTTGTTCACTGTCCTACAAGTCATAAAAATCATCCTCTTTCGGATACAACTGAGAGGTGGAAGGGGAGAGGGGAAGAGAAGGAGGGACTAGCAGCAAAGACGAGAGGTGGAAGGGGAGAGGGGAAGAGAAAGAGGGACTAGCAGCAAAGACGAGAGGTGGAAGGGGAGAGGGGAAGAGAAGGAGGGACTAGCAGCAAAGACGAGAGGTGGAAGGGGAGAGGAGACTAGAACGAGGGCCGAGGAGCAGACAAGAGAGATCAGGTATAAAAGTATTGCCCTCAGTGTGCCTCCAGTTGTCCTTCAGCTCACGTAGAAGCCAAGGTCAAGGATTTTTAGTTTTTGCGTGTCTGAGTGTGTCTTTCGCTGCCTTGTGTGCGAGGTATGAATTTCAAACGGAGGAAGAGGAGGAGGAGGAGGAGGTATGAGAGGATGGATTTAACGAAGCGCGTGTAAGAAAAAGCTACCGTGCAACTTTTTTTTATATAAATATGTGTGTGTGTGCTACTGTGTGTGTGTGTGTGTGTGTGTGTGTGAGAGAGAGAGAGAGAGAGAGAGAGAGAGTGTGTGTGTGCAAAGGACAGAAAAAAACAAGATAAACAAACAGAAAAACAGATATACAGAGCAAGAAAGGAAGGAGAGAAAAAAAAAAAAGTATTAACATTTCCCTTCCCTCTCGCTTGATTCTTTCCGACTTTCACTGTTTGTTTTGTCATTGTTTTTTCATATCTTTTTTACATGGCTTTTTTTGTGTGTGTGTGACGCGTCGCGGGGTAATATAACCGTGAAAAACCTTACTTTTGCTTTCTTGCGTATGTAACTTTTTATCATTTGTGTTGTTGTTTTTTTTGCTGGTTTTCTTCTTTTGCTTTTACTATTTCGACTTTTGACGAGTGATACAAACTTTACTTCTTCAAATACTTTCTTTAATTAATATATACTCAAGAACCATACTCAACTCAATCATTATGGAACACATCTTTAAATAACAGGCTGCTGCTACTACTACTACTACTACTACTACTACTACTACTACTACTATTACTACTATTACTACTACTACTACTACTACTACTACTACTACTACTATTACTACTAAAGCTATTGCAACTGTTCCGTATATAATTCGTATTTTACTACAAAAAATAATAACGACAGAGGTAATGAATGGTGGCCCTTCGTTCCACTCAAGGCGTCTTCAAGAGGACGTGAAGTGGCTCTGGTGTCATCTTATTGTTATTTGATGCACAAGTTTCTCTCCTGCTTCTCCTCTTCCTTCTCCTCCTGCTCCTACCCTTCTCCTCTTCGTCCCTTGCTTTCTTAGTGACCGTTTTCTGTCATTGTTTAATTCGTCCCTTTTCTAAGATGTCTTTGTATGATGTTGACGCGCGTAACAAGTCGGAGAGATATTTCTTTAACCCGACGAATTACAATGCAACACAATAAGGAACATTCGCTACCTGGTCTTCCGTGGTTATATGCTTCCCTCGCCTCCTGCTCTTCCTCTGTTCCTGTTTTACTCTGTTTAATCATGCATTCCACGATTGCATTCTCCCTCCCATCCGCTCGCCTTCCCTCCTCCTTCCTTCCTCCTTTCCTCCCCACCTCACTCTATGTCTCCCATCCCCCTTCTCTTCACCTTCTCAGAATCAGCTGCAAGTTACATCCTGTCCTACTCCACCTCCTCTCCGCTTTCTCTACAGCTATTCCGTATCGCCGCAATAAAAATCCTATGGCACTTATTATTTTCATTTTTACTTCTGAGGTTATGTTCATCTGGCTGACTTCTGGCACTTGATTCCCTTACGTGTGGCTTTCTCGTGTTCCTGTTTGTCTGTTGGTTTGTTTTCCTGTTTGTTTGTTTGTTGGTGTGTGTGTGTGTGTGTGTGTGTGTGTGTGTGTGTGTGTGTGTGTGTGTGTGTGTGTGTCGGAAGGGATTTTTTTTTTCTCTCTCTCTCTCTCTCTCTCTCTCTCTCTCTCTCTCTCTCTCTTCCCCCCTCTCGCGTGGGGATGATACAATTCAATCCCCATCTGCGGTCGAGGTGCATATAGATGTTGGTAACACGCCCAGGGCAGCGAGGATGTCTGGGGTTTCTTCTCTAACGAATACGAGACTCGGAGAAAGAGAAGGAGACTGAGCACCGAGGATATAAAAGGAGAGAGAGTTATTAGGGAGGAAAGGTCGGAGTCTAGACGTAAAATAAACAAACAAAGGATCAAGACGGAGGCGTGAATGAATGTGGTAGTTTAAGAGGGATTTAGGGAAGAAAGATTTTAGAGTACGAAACGGGAATAAAACAAGAAAAAAAAGGAAAATTGGAAAGTGATTGAAATGATAATGAAAAAGAAAACGGGCGAGAAAGGAACTGCATAAATGGATCAAATAAGTCTTCTGTTTTCTTGTAATCTTTTTTTTTTATATATATTTCCAAAAGTAAAGAAATATAAAAAAATACATTGATAGCGTCACAAATAGGAAAGTAAATGAAATGGTAATGAAAAAAAAACGGACGAGATAGAAACCGAATAAATGGATCAAATTAGTCTTTTATTTTCTTGTAATCTTTTTTTTATTTCCAAAAGTAAAGAAATAAAAAAAAATACATTGATACTTAACGTCACTTTCATTGCTTTCCAGACAGATGGGCTTTCTCTGTCTGTCTGTCTGTCTGTCTGTCTGTCTATGTGTGTCTGCCTTTATCTCTCTCTCTCTCTCTCTCTCTCTCTCTCTCTCTCTCTCTCTCTCTCTCTCTCTCTCTCTCTCTCTCTCTCTCTCGAAAAGCTACTCCAGTAACTCTTTAACTTTCACCTCTCTGTCTCTCCTCGACAACTTGATTTATGCAACGAGAATCATCCTTGACTCTCACATATCCTGTTACACACACACACACACACACACACACACACACACACACACACACCTCCCACCTCTCTCTCTCTCTCTCTCTCTCTCTCTCTCTCTCTCTCTTTCTCTCTCTGCACGCTTTTTACCTCCCAGTCATTCATCTCTCCACTACCCTCCATATTTTTCTTTTCTTTCCTCCTCCTCCTCCTCCTTTCTTTTTCAACTTTCTAGACCTTAACCTTCCTACGTCTATCGTCTACTGCTCTCTCTATATAGTTACCATACATATAACATCTTTCTCAACCCTTTTCTCCTTCTCCTTTTCCTCCCTCATCATCCCCTATTTCCGGTCTACCCTCCTAATTCTCTCCCTTCTACCCTCCCTTACTCCGTGCTTCCCTCCTCCTTTCCTCCCTTTCTCTATTGGCAAGGTAATCTATCCCTTCGACCCAGACTGCGGGAGAGATGCGAGGAGAGGAGGCTGTAGGGTAGAAGGCAGGCAGAGAGAAAGGGACGAAAGGCGAGAGATAAAATTAATAAAAAGAAACGCGATGAAGGAAAGAGAAGGAAGGGGAAGGAGGAAGGGACGGAGGAAGGGCGATGGGGCAGGAGTAAGGATAGGAAGGAGGGGGAGTAGGGGCGAGACACATGAAAAATAGGGGAAAGCGAAGGTAGAGGTGAAGAAATAGGCCAGGCGGGCAGCAGGAGGAAGTATGGAGGGAGGCAGAGCAAAGAGGTATGGAGGAGGAGAGGGGGGAGGGCAGGGAGGGAAGGGGAGATCGCAGGGAGAATAGAGAGTGGAGATGAATAGCTAAGACGTGGGAACTTAAGACGATAAGGAGACACAAAAATCGCAGCGGGTGAGGGGATTGGGGAGGAAGAGAGAATGATGAAGGGAAGGTGGAAGAGGAAGGCGGAAGAATGAACGATACAGACGAGGCAAAAGGCTGTAGCTGTTGAGGTTAATGAAGTAGAAACTGCCTGCAACGTCGAAATATTTGCAGATAATGGAATGATGAAAACTAGTCACTACTACAACCACTATAAATAATTAGGCAACCCATGTATAAAGTGAGACAGAAATACTGATAAAAAAAGAAAATATGATAAAGAAAACACCTAAATCATTGCAATCCGAAAAATGGGTATCTAGAATGTTAAAATTGAGGATATTCGAAAATAGTAAAATATGGCAAATTGTGATTAACTATTTATGCTTATTGGGTTAATCTTGCCCTGAAAAACGAGCCTACACATGATGCAGGACACAAATCTCCCGCACGTACTTCAAACAACTCCTTCACCCGACGCGGAATTTATACACACAAACATATAAAAAGGAGAGAAAGAAAATGAAGAAATAAACAACGCAAGAGCCGCCTGTTAATTTTACTACACGTCTTATCGGTGTGAACGCGGACAAGCCATTTTTTATTTTTTTACAGGAGAGGAAGCAACTCAAAGGCAACAACATATACAAGTGTAGAAAAAAGCCCGCTAATCGCTGCTCCTACAAATGATAAAGGTAAAAGAGTAGCCAAAAGAGAGATCAGTTTAAAGTTTCATAAGGAAGAATGCCACGCACGAGCAGGTTAAGTAACATGAGTATACGAGGCAAAGGAGACAGAAGAAAAAAAGCACCTTATTTACATGGAGCAGACGGTTGATTTACTCTTCACCTGTGCTTGTAAACGACGGTAATGGTGAGAAGGAAAAAAATAAAACAATGTAGAGTGAAGACAACGAAATTCACCGATAAAGAAGCCTTCCATTATGTTACTTGACACTTAACTAAACCCAGAGAACACTAATTGTCATGATATCATATAAGAAGCAGCGCCGAGTGACGTTATCTTCGCCGCATGAATTTGTGAAGACGTTCGGATACGAGACGCGAAAAAACTCTCACAAAAACGCTAACCAAGGGAGGGAAGGCGTTATCAGATGTCTCCATTATAAAGTTGCAATTGATGTCGAAATGTGGCAGACGAGTTGTTTGCGCTGGCCACTCAACACGGATGGATATGGTTGTGTGTGTGTGTGTGTGTGTGTGTGTGTGTGTGTGTGTGTGTGTGTGTGTGTGTGAGTGAGTGAGTGAGTGAGTGAATGGATGAGTGAGTGAGTGAGTGAGTGGGCCAATCTAAACAAAATAAAGTAACGGTAATCAATTTAAGCAAGAAAATAATGTTAAAAAAACGGGAAAAAAATAAATGCTCAAGACAACACTGAGCAAATTCAAACCAAAGTAACCGAAAATGACCAAAAAAAGGATAAAAAATAAAATCAACCTTTCCTAAGACTTAATGAACGTCAAACAAAAATACTGAACTAAAACATGTCAGATACGAGTCTAAGGAGCATGGTATAAAAAGAAGAGTGCCAAAACAAGGTCAGTCAATTAATATTCCCTTTTTAAACACACACACACACACACACACACACACACACACACACACACACACACACACACACACACACACACATATAAAGAGAAACTCGCTCTGCACCTGATATTGCATTCCGTAAACCCAAGATAAGAAAATGAGAGGGGGGAGGAGAAAGAGGAGAAGGAAGAGGAGGAGAAAGAGGAGAAGGAGGAGAAGGAGAAAGAGGAGTAGGGGAGGAGGCGGAATAGGAAGCGAGGCAAGAAATGCATCAAAAGGAGGAGGAACTGGAAGGTGAAGAGTTGAAGTATGACGAGAAGAAAGAAAAGCAGAAGGAGGAATGGAAAGAGAATGAGGAAGAAAAAGATAAAGAAGAAAAAGAAGAAAGAGAAAAAAGGATGAGGAGATGGAGGAACGAGAGCAGTAAAAGTTGGGACAGGAGAAAGAAACGGGGCGAGGAAAAGGAGAAAGAGGAGGAGGAGGAAAAAGAGCAAGAGAAGAGAGATTTTAAGAAGAGACAAGAATACCCTTTCCATTCCTAGCTCATTTTCATGCTCCCGTTGCCGGCATTTTTTCCACCTCCAAGGCACGTCTCAAGGCGGATGAAGACAGCGACAGTTTAGTCATGAGCGATTCCTCGGCGTACAGCATCAAACCAAATCAAGCAAACAGCAAGTCATTGGAGAGATTTAGGACGAAAGTCGAAGAGGAGTTATAGAGAGGGAGAGATTTGAAGTTATAGAAAGGGAGAGATTTGAAGTTATAGAAATGGGGAGATTTGAAGTTATAGAAAGGGAGAGATTGAAGTTATAAAAAGGGAGAGATTTGAAGTTATAGAAAGGGAGAGATTGAAGTTATAAAAAGGGAGAGATTTGAAGTTATAGAAAGGGAGAGATTGAAGTTATAAAAAGGGAGAGATTTGAAGTTATAGAAATGGAGAGATTTGAAGTTATAGAAAGGGAGAAATTTGAAGAAGGATGTGCATGGGGGGGAGAGAGGGAAGCTTAGGGAGGAGATGAATATATAGAAGAAAAAAGATCTGTCTGTATATTTCTGACGAAGTGACAAGAAATGGGTAAAAACGAGAGGAATATTGAGAAGAGAATAGAGGAGATAGTCACAACACAGTAATCATATGTTTTCCTTACTTTCTTCGGTCTGAGTTGAATGCGCTGTCTAAAAATACCTTTGGCTAAGAGGCAAGAACACACAGTGACATCCGGGATATTACCTACAGTTTTACCGTCCCCGTGTCTTCCCAGGTCCCCGTTTCTCGACCAGTCTGCGAGGGAGGATGAATACAACTTACGCGGCTTGAAGATTAACTCTACAGGGATGAGGTAGAGACGAGGGAAATGCAATACTCTTCCATGCATTTTCTTGATACTTGGCTTTGTTTTTTGACCCTTTTAACCCGGTAGCAGCGACGGGCAAAATTTGTGGCTTTACCGTGTACCAGCGACGGACCACATTTTTGCCATGATATAAACCCACAAAGTAGATGATGCATAAACTGATCTCAAATGCGTTGATATATGTTATGAAGTGGTTTGTGTGAGTGATGATTTTTTCTCATTTTTCTCGCTTAGAGGGGCCTTTAAGAAACATGATCCCCGCAGCTACCGGGTTAATCGTGATATATTAGAGTTGGTGGCAGGTGAAGCATTTGACTTGGCCCAGATTTCAATGCCTCATGCAGTGCTTCCAGGTACAGAGAAGGGCGCAAAACAGGAGGTTAAAGAAAGAAGAAAAAATCCTCCTCTCTGTCAGCGTCGACGCCCACCCAAATTATATTACTTAGTGCAACGCCATGTCTTCCGAATAAAAGTTTCCAGAGATTCTAAAACACAAAAATGCAAAGTGTAAATTGTAAATCGATTCATGTCTTCAAGAAATGTTTGACTTTTTTATATATATTTTTTTAAGGTGCTCTCTCTCTCTCTCTCTCTCTCTCTCTCTCTCTCTCTCTCTCTCTCTCTCTCTCTCTCTCTCTCTCACTGATATATTCGTATACTAGATTCGTGTTTGAGGTCACGCGTACATACACAAACACACACACACACACACACGATGAGAGAGAGAGAGAGAGA
This sequence comes from Eriocheir sinensis, assembly GCF_024679095.1. NCBI lineage: Eukaryota > Metazoa > Arthropoda > Malacostraca > Decapoda > Varunidae > Eriocheir > Eriocheir sinensis. The sequence goes on along the minus strand of NC_066520.1, from coordinate 19,838,335 downwards.
GAGAGAGAGAGAGAGAGAGAGAGAGAGAGAGAGAGAGAGAGAGAGAGAGAGAGAGAGAGAGAGAGAGAGAGAGAGAGAGAGAGAGAGAGAGAGAGAGAGAGAGAGAGAGAGAGAGAGAGAGAGAGAGATGGAAAGAAACACAGACAGACAGACAGACAGACAGACAGATAACACGTAGGCACAAGGTAGTGGAAGGCGGGAGGTGAAGAGGAGGAGGGGTGGGGGGGACAGCACGAGAGGTGAAAGAGGCTGCTGGAGAAGATAAATAAGGGAGAGAAGAAGGGAAGGGAAGGGAAGAAATATTAGGAGGGGGGGAGACAGGGAGGAAGGGAGGATTAGATAGGCCGGGTTAGACTAGGAATGTGTATATGGGAGGTAGCAAGAAGGAGGAGGAAGAGTCAGGAAAGGAAGGAAGGAAGGAAGGAAGGAAGGAAGGAAGGTATAGAGTAAAACATCATTGAAATTTGAATAGAAAGGACTTCGGGACGAGGATGTGAATGTAAAACGCGGTGAAGTGGGACTTATGGAAATGGAAAAGGGAGAAAGGGTTGGGCGAGGAAAGGACAGGACAAGCTTTCTAAAGGGTTATTGCAGGGAATGGTATAAGGGAGGTATGGGAAGGAAGATAACGCGATATAGGAGAAGGCTATGAATGGGGGAAAGTCTGTGGTTAAGGTTCCGTTGTATGAATTTAAATTTGAGAGAGAGAGAGAGAGAGAGAGAGAGAGAGAGAGAGAATCAAGCAGTGGTGTAACAGTAAACGAATGAGAAAAACAAAATAGCTACGAGTAAGAAGAGAAAGAAAGAAAAGAGAAGCAGGAAGGAAATGGAAATAGACATAAGGAATGAGAGACGCAATTTTGGAAGCAGGAGGAGGAGGAGGAGGAGCTTATGACAGTGATGGTCGTAATCGTAGTAATGGTAGTAGAAGACAATGGAAAGGAGGAGAAATGGAAAGTAAAGAAACAATACTAATAAAAAGAAGTAGGACATTTAAAAACAAACTATAAAAGAGGAAATCAAAGGAGTAACACAGGTATTAGATGATCACTAGTAGGAAATGTAAGAAGACCGACAGTGATTGCAGAGGCAGGAGCAGGAACATCATCATCATCAGCAAACCAGAAAAGAAAGAGAAAAGAAGAAGAGACCGGGCGAGTGAGAGGAGGCACAAAAACAAGAACTACAACATGCGTAACTAGACCGACAAAAAAAAACTCGGACACACACACACACACACACACACACACACACACACACACACACACACACAAAGGAGAATCCGGTAGCAAGGACGAATTCTAAGAAGGCGACGCTACAGGTGAGCCATCGTGTAGCGAGCAATAATGTCTGTTGAGCAAGGTTCGACAAGGCAGGTCCAGGTGAGCTAAGGTGGGGCCAAGCACGCGGTGGACGTGATCGGACTTTCAGATCCAGATTCCTCAGGTGTTCAACTTTTTTGCTTCCCTCGATGAAGGTGATAATGACACATCTTCCCATTATAACTTCCAAGTTGATCATTCAGGCATTTTTTTGCGTTTTGAAAGTATCTATCATTTGTCAGATTATGCTAAAATTTTACATAAATATTCTTGAAGGCTTCATCTGATGTTGTTCAAAAGTTACCAGTCTTCGTGTCGACAGAAAATACAAATATAAAATCATTAAGTCTAACATTGATGTCATTGGTGCAAATTACGATTATTCAAAGTCCACGAACAGAGCTCTCAGGGAACTGCTCGTGCCTGAAACTGTTGTTAATGACCCCCTTTTGCTGTCCGTTGCTCAGACAGTTTACGATCTATTTGTATACATTGCCCTTAATACCTACTCATTTGATTTCGTAGAGTAATCTTTGATGTGGAAATTAATCACAAGTCTTTTGAAAATCCAAATAAACTGTCCAGTGATTTGGTTACGCCGCAAATGGAGAACAGGTCATTGTAAAAGTTAAGTAGGTTTGACAAGCAGGATATCATGTTTCGGAATCCATGTTATAAATCTCATATTAGAAATTTACTGTCTAGGTAACTCACACTGTTGCCTATTCTCTCATGTTACTTACCATTGATGTTAGACTAATGGACCTGTAAACATGCAAAACTTTCCCGTCAGCTTTAAACATTTGGTGTGACGTCTAACTGAGCGGAGGAGCATGAAAATGAGACAGAGAAGGAAGACTAATAGTGGGAGGAGAAGTAAGACGAGATGGTGTAGGAGGAAGAAAGATAAAACGGTAAACACCTGAGTCGGAGAGAAGGGAAGATCTAGAATGCAGGAACTGGAAGGGGAGGAACGAGGGACCAGGGGAAAGGGGGAGAGAGGAAGAGGAAGACGGGGAGAAAGGAGCATATGTGTGTGAGTGACCTGTACCGGACTCCCTCTTAGCAAGCACGCAACAGGTGGATGTGCTGAGAGGGGGGAGGGGGAGGGGGGAGGGGAGCAACACGTGTCCACCTGCTTGCTTTCCTCTCATGCTCCTCCCCCTCCTCCCCCCTAACCCATTTCCAACTCCCCCTCACTCCCTCCCTTTCCCTCTCCCTTCCACCTGCTACAGCCCACTCTTCCTTCTCTCTTACCTCCCTCCTTCCGTCTTACGTTGTCCGATTTCTCCTTTTTGCTCTTTATTCCCTCCATTTTGCTACATTCGACTCCTTCCTTGTTCTTTCTCTTTCTCCTTCTCTTCTGTGTTGCATCTCAGTTTTCCTTCGCTTCCTTTTCTTTCATTTCCTTCCTTCCCTCTTCTCTTTGTTTTCTTTCTATTCCATCCTCCTTCATTTTGCAACATTTCACTTCTTGTTCTCTTTCTCTCTCCCTCTCTTCCTCCTCTTCTTTGTTACCTCCCACTTTTACTTCCCTTTGTTACGACGTTTCTCTTTCCTCTGTGTTTCCCTCTTTCGTTTTTAAGCACATTCTCCGTCCATTAGTCTCCTGTACGCTCTATTTCCCCTTGTCTTCCCTCACCTGGTAATTTCTCACGCTTCTTTACTTTCTTTCCCTTAGTTGAGCCGTGCACATTCCTCTCTCTCCATTAGTTTCCATATTCTACTTTCTTTCAATTTCTGTTCTATCCATTTCACTTTATTCCTCTGTTTCTTCCTCCTTCCCTGTCTTCTTTTTTCGATTCCTTGCTCCCGTTTTTCTTTTCCGTCCTTTTCCATTACTTCTCTCCTTTCCTTTCCATCCTATTCGTTCATTTTCCTGTCTCGTTTTCTGTCCCTTTTCGTTTCTTTCCTTCCTTCCTGTATCTTTCCTTCTCATTGCTGTTATCATTATTCTTTCCCGTCCTTTCCTGTCCAGCTTTTCCTGTCTCGTTTTCTACCCCATTCGTTTCTTTCCTTCCTTCCTGTATCTTTCCTTCTCATTGCTGTTATTTTCTTCTTTCCCTTCCTCTCCTTTCCATTCCTCTTCTTATTCATTTACCTTCTGTCTCCTTTCCTCTCATTTTTTAGCCTCTTCCCGACATCCGCTTCTCTTTACTCTCCTACATTTTTTGCCTTCTCCCTATCTTCTCCTCCCTCTCTCCTCCATAATGACATTCACCCTTCCCCATCCTGCAGCTCCCCCCTACCCATCACACGTTTTAACCCTACTTTCCCACCCTCACCTCCCTTGCCTCCCCTCCGGCCCCACCATGCACGAACCAATGGTCCCCCTACCACAACCTTACCTATCCAAACTACTCCCCACGTCCCACCACGCCCCATCCCCCTCCCGTGCTCAGGTAACGGTAGTCTTAATTGCTCTACGCTGACGTAAGGTGAAAGCTGTAACGAGGAGGAGAAGGAAGACGAGACGTGAGAGGCGGAGGCGTCTGGTAGATATTACAGGATTTAACCACTACTTTGACAGGATGAGAGAAGGCAAGGAGAGGAAAATTGGGGAGGAGGAGAAGGAAACGGAGTAAGATATCACGCATTTCGGGGTTTCACTGTTATTGAAAGAGGACACAGAGCAGAAAAGTGGACCAGAAGAGTAAGAAAGGAAAGGAGGAAGAGCGGGAGGAGGAGAAATTGGTGGATGAGAAGTATGTGTAAGAATAAAGAGGAAAAGAGAAACGGTAGAAATGAAAGAGATAGAAAGAGAGAAAAGGAGGAAAGGCCTTTTTTCTACACTTTCTTTTTGTTGCCCTTGAGTTGCTTCCTCTACTGTAAAAAATAAATAAATGGAAATCACCACTAAACTTCTGCACACTTTTTGGAATCATGCAGTCAGTGTCAACGCCGAGAAATGATGAGAACCAATGAATAACAATCTCGTGCTACTTCGCCGTGATCACACACCGGAGTCACAGCGATAACGGGACAGAAAGTAACGTATTGAACGCCACGCATCACTTTCATCTACGCTTCGACGTTCCAGGGAGAAAGAGAAACTGTCGCCGTTTTATCTCTTTGGAATCTAAGGAAAAAAATTTAAAGAGAGGTTTCCACGACGCAAAGACAAAATTTACTTCGAGTTTTTAAAAAAATCATGAAACTTGTCTTTGCTTCCATGCGTACCGCTATGCTTGCATCATCGCCAAGGTAGATATAAGACAATATAAATAGAATAGTATCATAATAAAAAAATAGATCCACCAAGAGAAAAGCTAAAAGATTCTCCAAAATTTGTTACTTTTTCCCTTCCAACGCTCGTACGGTCAACGCGTAGGACAAAAATATGTAAGTAACATTAAGTGAAAAAAAACTGAGTGAAAAGAGTAGCGTTCACACATTCATAGTTTCTTCAACAAAAGAAAACGATATATTTTTTTTATCGAGCGGAAATAATTTTACAACGACGTTTAGAGGAGGCAATGAGACGAACAGTTCTGGGCAAGCGGTTACAACGACGTTTAGAAGAAGCAATGAGAGGAACAGTTCTGGGCAAGCAGCCGCCTCCAGGACGATCGCTCCACACATCCATCTTCCGGCGAGACCAGAAGGTGAGCATTTACACGCATGAGAAAACGGGAAATTCATATGATCCAACAACAATTTCTCACCCTTAAGACTCACTCCCGTCTCTCAGGTCCGCAAGACGCAGGAACAACTTTTCCAAATAAGAAGTGAACGCACAATATATGACATCACACAAGATGCAACAAAAGCGTAAAGGCTCCGAGATAAGAGAAAAAAAAACCTTTCTATACACCACATCCTGGCTAGGCACACACGATCTGCTCGTCACTCACGTTCACAGCTTAACCGCCCATAAATCTCGGGGCAGGGAGCAAGACATGACTACCCAGCATTTACATTCCACGATACCGTACACTTAGGTGAGGTAATCCAGCAGCCCTTCTCATCCCCTGACTCATCTCGCTTACGTACGTTTGTGTGAAAAAAAAATAGTTACGACAGACATTATATAACGAAAAAGGGAAAGCTTCCTAATTGTGGGGTGAAGAGGAAGGGAGGCGGAGAGGCTGGGCAGGGAAATGAAGGGGGAGAGGCATAAGGAAGGGGAGGTGATAAGTTAAGTGATTAAGTAGCCATTTGCTAGGCCGTGGTGATGGCAGGGAAGGGAGATGGGCAGGGAGGGAAGGAGGGTGGGAAAGAGGAGGGGCAGGATGGCAGCCACGAAACGGAGAGAGAAAGCGAACTCCTCCTCCTCCTCCTCCTCCTCCTCCTCCTCCTCCTGCAAGAAAAAAGCAACACAAAAAAAAAGGTGGCAGAAAAAGAAAGTCAGGTAGTTCGGGTACTTGAAAAACGCCCTTTGTACATCGGTTCCTAAAGGCGGGTTAAAAATAGAACCGTCTTTTGATTCGTTTCACTGGAGGTGTGGCTCGCTCCTTTTACTACGTTTTTATGTGTATGGGCACGCGGGTGTGTTTGTGGGGGAGGGAGGGGTATATTTGTGTGGGAGGGGGCCAGCTGTGTGCGTATGTGTGTGTGTGGAGGGGGGGCGGTTGAGTGTGGGAGGATGTGCTGAGTGTGTATGAGTGTGAGGGAGAAGGTTGTGTGTGTGTGTGTGTGTGTGTGTGTGTGTGTGTGTGTGTGTGTGTGTGCGTGTGCGTGTGCATGTGTGTGTGTGTGTGTGTGTACGTGGGTGCGCACGTATATTTCTTTCTCCCCAATACGTTTCACATTTTTTTTAGGTCACAAGGAACCTGTCTGGGCACAAACGTCTGCCAGCCAGCCAGCAAGCCAGCCAAGTGCGCTCAGGTCACTTCTACTGTTACCCAGCGACCACCAGCCAGCCACGCACAACCAGTCAGACAACCAGCCAGCCAGACAGTTAAGCGGAGAGCCAGACGATCGCAAGAAAAATTCGAAGTGTAGATTACCGACGGAGGATGAGAAGAACGAGAAGGAAGAGGAGGAGTAATAGCAACTTGACGGTGCAGAAGATGAGGAGGAGGAGGAGGAGGAGGTGGAGTCATGGGTATTGGTATGTGCATAGCAAAAGAGAAAGCACGTTGGTTTCTAAGGGACTATTACCATGTTGCTAAACCACCTTAGAAATCTTTACTGCTTGAATGCTAAGAGAGTAGGCGATGGAAGCGGATGAAGAAGAGGAGGAGGAGGAGGAGGAGGATAAAGAATAGTAGGAGAAGGATAAACTTGTAAAGGAAGATGACGACGAAGAAAAATATGTAGCAGGAGATGAATATAGAAGACGAAGAGGAAGAGGAGGAATAGGAAACAAAGGAAGGAAGAGAGATGGAGACTGAGGGAGAGAATGAGGAGGAGGAAAAGGAGTAACAGAGGGAGAAGGAGGAAGGAGAAGAAAAAGAGGCGGATGTAGAAGGGGTAAAAGGGACGATAATATGTGTGAAAGGTTATTGGCAGGTCAGCCGTTGAGAAAGGTGTCGCCATTCTTAAAAGTGACCGATTAAAGAAGAGAACGGGAAGGAGGAAGGAAAGAACCAAAAAAAAAAAAAAAACGGAGAAGGAGGAGGAAGAGAAAAATTGAAAAATAATAAAGTCGACAAAAAAAGATATTTGGAAGGAACGGAATGAGTGACAAAAGGAAGGAAAAAAAATATAGTTATGAATAAAGAAAAAAAAATCGCAAAAATAAGGAGAAACTACACTATTTCTCTTTTATACTGAGAGACAGACAGACAGACACACACAGAAATAAAAGATCCTTCCAGCACCAGAGACGCCCCAAACAAGACAGGGGTATCCTGCAGCCACTTAACGGCATCCTCCACCTTATCGAGGTCATCCAAAGGGGCATCAGGGGCGAGGGAGGCTGCGAGGAGAGAGTGAAGGGAGAGGGCGGGGCAGGGAGAGTTATAGGGGAAAGGGAGGGAGAAGGAAGGGAGAGGAACCGAGAGAGAGGAAGGACAAAAGCTGGGTATTAAAGGGTAAAGGGTAAAAGAAAAGAGAGTAAAGGAGGGAATGGATTGATAAAGATAGGAAAGAAAGACACAAGAAAGATAAGGGATGGAAGTAGATAGGAAGGAGAATGGACGACGATAAAAGATAATGTGTGAGGGTAAAAGAAAAGAGAGTAAATGAGGGAATGGATTGATAATAGAAAAGAAAGACCCAAGAAAAATAAAGGATTGAAGTAGATAGGAAGGAGAATGGAGGACGATGAAAGATAACACTTGAGGGGTAACAAAAATAAATATAATCTGCGAAGAAAAAGTAGAACACGGTAAATAATTAGATGAGATGAAAGGTAGATATACAAGAAGAATGATGTAACAGATAGATGGATAAATAAGAACAATAAAATAAGAGTAATGACGAGAGAGAAAGTAGAACGAGAAAGCAAAAACGGAACAAGAACAACAAGCGTAATGACATGAAAGACGAACGAGAAAGCAAAAAAGAAAAGAAAAGAAAAGAGAAAGATAAGTGAGACAAATGAACGTTTAGATTTAATGGACGTGGCATGACAAAACCTTTATTACCAGCACCATTAATATCAACACCATTAGCGGCGCGGACACCAATAACAACACCACCACCACCACCACCACCACCACCACCACCACCTGCAGGGCTTCATATTCTTTCAGTCTCGTCTCCGGCTATTTTTTTTTTTTTTACAACAAAGGAGACAGCTCAAGGGCACAAAAGAGGAAACGATAATATAAAAAAAAAGCCCCCTACTCGCTGCTCCTAAAAAGAATCCAAAGAGGTGGCCGAAAGAGGGGTCAATTTCGGGAGGAGAGGTGTCCTGATACCCTTAATTTACAGTGAAGAAAATAACAAAAGAAATCCGGCGTATCGTTAATGTTGCATAAGTGTGACAAAAGACGCCGGAAAAGACACTTATTTTTAGTTGTAGTTAGTTATAAGTACCACCAACAGAACCATCACCATTGCCACCAACGCCACAACCATATCCACTACTGCCAGTCATCACCATACACCAGTCCACCACCAACACCATTACCAAGTCCACCAAAGCTCTGAGCAACCACCACAACCACCACCACGACAGTCAATACCATATCCACCAGACCATTACCACCGCGACCATGTCCAGTACCACGACCATTACCACCACCACGATCACAACCATATCCACCACGACAACCATTACCACCACCACCACCACCGCCGTCGCCCGCCCAAACATATGAACAACCATCACCACCACCACCTATCGCTACCATATCCACCATGCTCATCACCACCAGCACCATCACTGAGACCCCCAGTACCTTGAGCATTACCCCCATTACCACAATTACCACCACCACCACCACCACCATCATCATTACCGCAATCACCACCACTACCATTACCACGCACACCACCGTGACCACAATATCCTCCGTTCTTTGCCTCCATTACCACCGCCCCTGTTAACACCACCACCACCACCACCACCTTCAGATTGCCTCAAAGGACACTAGAAGATGAAGAATGAGACTTTGATGACGATGATGGTGATGGAGAGCAAGGAGGAAATGTAAAGAAGTGAGATGAAGTACTTAGGAGATGAATAGACGATAAGAAATGTAAGAAATGGAGGAGGAAAGAGAAAAAAAAGGAGATTAAAAGACGATAAGAGATGTGGAAAATGGAGAGAGAAGAAAAAAAAAGTAAGAGAATGGGTGAGGCAGAATCACAACCTAACATAACACCACCACCACCACAACCATCACCACCAACACCAACCAGACCTTCATTACCATATCCAAGCCTCCACCTCGACCACCACCATACAACCATACAACCAAACCACCATACTTACTCCACAGGCCTACCTCTTGCCCTCCCTACCACCCTCCCTTTACCATCCACTTCCCTATACCTCCACCCCTACCTCGTTAACCTCACCCCATACACCACCTCCAGTAGAACAATCACCCCCGCCCTTGCCTTCCCCCCCACCCCCCCAATAGCATTCTTGGGGATACTTTGACCTACATGTGGCTTTGCGGTGCGACATTATTCGTGTGTGTGTGTGTGTGTGTGTGTGTGTGTGTGTGTGTGTGTGTGTGTGTGTGTGTGTGTGTGTGTGTGTGTTATTACGCCTGAGCAAAATTATACGCACTGAGGAACGCACTCTGCTATGCCTGTCTTTTCCTCCACCTTCCCATCAACCATCACCTCCTCCTCCTCCTCCTCCTCTCCTTTTCCTCGTCGCATACGCACTCCCTCCCTCCCCTCCCTTCCTTCCCTCCCTCCCAGGCCAGTGGATGCGGAATATTAGTATGATTACGGGAGTGAAGAAAACATAACAGCAAAGCAATTCTATAATGGAGGTAAGTGCAGGTTTAGATGCCTAAAAAAAATAGTAGACGCTTTAAGAAACATTCCAGACGTGTTATTGGAAGGTAAGTTTTGTTGATGTGGTGGGTTTTTTTTTTTTTTTTATAGAGAGAGAGAGAGAGAGAGAGAGAGAGAGAGAGAGAGAGAGAAACAGCTTGATATGCTTAGTATCGCTCAAGGTACACACACACACACACACACACACACACACACACACACACACACACACACACAAACACACACAAGCAGAGTATAATGTAAGCAGACTAGACAATGGCAGGTTTTCTTTTACGTCACAAGCATATAGCATTTTTACTGGTAGTAGTAGTAGTAGTAGTAGTAGTAGTAGTAGTAGTAGTTGTAGTAGTAGTAGTAGTAGTAGTAGCATGAAAAGGAGTGTAGCAGCGGTTTAACAAAGACTAATCATGATAGCCTCAAACCTGTCCTAATCTGATCATTTTAATTGTGTGTGTGTGTGTGTGTGTGTGTGTGTGTGTGTGTGTGTGTGTGTTGCATAATAAATAACTCGAATCTTAATGGTCTGCATATTTTTTTTTTACTTTTAATTATCTAATGTGCTTCTTTTTTTTATTATTATTATTATTATTATTATTATTATTATTATTATTATTATTATTATTATTATTATTATTATTATTATTATTATTATTATTATTATGATCATCGTTATTACCATCATCATTATCATAACTACCTTCGTCATCGTTATCATCTTCAAAGCTATTATGGACCTCATTAGCATTACCATTATTTAAACTACACTTTATAGAACAAGGGTGACTGTGGACTATGCTAATTATGCTTACACTTAACATAATATAATTCGTATGTTTTACACGAGAAAAAAGTTAACTTAATTTGCATGTGCTGAGCTAATGAGGAGGAGGAGGATGAGGACGGAGAGGGAGGAAGAGAAGGAGGAGTTATAGTAGGAAGAGTAGGAGGAGGAGAAGAAGGAGGAAGACAAAGAGAAGGAGGAAGAGAAAAGAGGAGGAGGAGAAACAGAAATACGAGTGGAAGTGAGGTGACTGACTTACAACGAAGACAAAAGAAGAAAAAAAAAAACGACTAAAGAACACTAAGAAAAAAAGCGCAAGAAGAGCAAAAAGGACGAGCAAACAAAACAAACAAAAAATGAAAATGAAAAACAGGAAATCAAAAGAAAATAAAAAGAAAAAAAAGAAATAAGAATGTACAAGAATGCAACACGGGGCAGGATGACAAGGCGTAGAGAGCAGCGACTCCACCAACACAAGAACAGAGAATTGGAAGGTCTTCGGCATCTCCTTAAGTGACACATACATAAGGGTTAGGCATAAGCTGGTGAGAATACTTGTACCGCTAATCTGATATATTGCACAGACTCCTCCACCACCATCTGCCAAACCCTTAGTCCCCTTTCTCCCTAAACCCCTATACTAGTCCTTCTCCATCATTAACCTACGCTTCCAATCCTAATTTACTTCTTAACCCACTTTTTTTTTACCTGTCTTATTTCTTCCCCTTCTTTCCTCTTCTTATTCTTCGTTCCTCTTCCCTTGGTTTATTCTTTCTCCTCTCTTCACTGTCCTTTATCAAGTCCTCTTCATCCTAATCCACCGACGACAACACACAACCCGTTATGGGCCTCTTATCCTTATCCCTCTTATCACATTCCTCCGCCTTCTCATTATCCCTTGCTCCTTCTTCCCTTCCATCCAGCCACAGTTTCTCCTTCTTTCGCTTCTCTCTTTTTCTCACACTCCTAACACACCCTCCCTCTCTCTCTCTCTCTCTCTCACTTTTAATCATTGTTTGTCTTTCCTCTCCCTCATACGCATCCCAAGACAGATAGATAGATGGATGGAGAGAGAGAGGAAGGTGAATTAAAATAATGCCTCTGAGGTGAGATTTCATAGTAGATAGATTGGACACTTTGCTATAACCGCTGTGCTGGCAATGGGTGACCCCTTTCTGCTCGCCAGTAGCACCTGTGTGGGTCAGGCAGGTAGGCGAGACCGTGCCTACGTGACCACATGCCTGCCCCAAAGGTAACTCAAGAGGGAGGGAGTGGGATTTCACCTTCACTGCTGCACGTTTTGCGTTTTTTTATTGTTTATGCTGTTACTTCTACTAAAACTACTACTGCAATTACTACTGCTACTACTACTACTACTACTACTACTACTACTACTACTGCTGCTTTTTTTTTTTACAACAAAGGAGACAGCTCAAGGGCACAATAAAAAGGAAACAATAATAAAAAAAAAGCCCGCAACTCGCTGCTCCTAAAGAGAATCAAAAGAGGTGGCAGAAAGAGGGGTCAATTTCGGGAGGAGAGGTCTCCTGATACCTCTACTACTACTACTGCTGCTACTACTACTACTACTACTACTATTACTACTACCACTACTGCTACCTACTGTAATGGCTCTTTTGGTTACAATTTGCATCCCTGCCCTATAATTAGTTTAAGTATAGGCCATATAATTTAGGTGCAAGTGTTTTCACGGCCTGGTAGCGACACTTTTTATTGGCTTGAAGGGGAGAGTGGTTTGGGGAGTTAAAGAAAACTGGTTCTGCTGAAAAAAATCTTTACCTCAAATGGATGTTTTCTTACTTATGCAAACCAAAGGCATCGTATATTTTTTTATCTTTATATATGCTGATAGTCTCTCTCTCTCTCTCTCTCTCTCTCTCTCTCTCTCTCTCTCTCTCTCTCTCTCTCTCTCTCTCTCTCTCTCTCTCTCTCTCTCTCTCTCTCTCTCTCTCTCTCTCTCTCTCTCTCTCTCTCTCTCAAATAAAGGGGTGTATACGTCCTTAATGGTGGAAGAAATTAAGCTTGCAGTGATGGTGCAGATGATGGCTCCAGTAATGATGGCGGCGCTGGTTATATACACAGTTTATCTATTAACTAATCTATACGGTTGCGTGCATCGAATGATTATCACATTAATACTGTTTTGAATTTTGTACTGATGATGCAAAGAAAAGGTCCTGGGAAGATAATTCTCTCTCTCTCTCTCTCTCTCTCTCTCTCTCTCTCTCTCTCTGCACCTTTCTGTCTACCTGTCTACCTTAATTAGCGATTGATAACACAACAATTCATTACATAATCGAAATTAATAATATATTTTATCGTACGTTCAAAAAAAGAAGAAAAAAAGAAATTTACTTGACTACAAATATCTCATCCATCCTTTAACCTGATATAGGACAAAAAATAATATGCAATCCATCTATGTAATTCCTCTAACCAATAACACAAATCAACGGAAAATAAAAAGAGGGGCAACACTCCTATTTTTACTTTTAAGACACGCTTGAAAAAAAAAAAAAGGCTAACCGAACCAGCTCAAGTCAAGGTCGAGAAGAAGACTAACCAAAAAAGTGGGCACGTTCACTGGATGGGGGGGGTGAGGGGGGAGGGGGGACGGTAATACAGCCTTCCTGTCTGCCAGTCGGTCTGTGCGTGCAAGGGAACCCGCCAGCCACACGCAACAGAAAACCGCAAAAACCGCAAACACGCCCCTCCTCCCCCCTGCCCTCCCCCAGCTTCGAGTTAGACTGGCTAGGGCTGACGTGTGTTGGCTGGCTGGCTGGTTGACTGGCAAGTGAGATTCCGCACACGGCTTTGGGGAGGTTAATGCGTTGTTGTGCGAGGAATGAAGGTGGATGAGAAGCATATTAACACAGAAAAAGCAGGTAACTGATTGCCGGTCTGCTAGTAATGAGGCTACCTGCTTGAGTGTCCCCGCATCTTGCTTATACTGATCTTTAATGTTGCTAATACTACTGCTTAATGCATTGTTGTGAGAGGATGGAAGCTGGAGGAGAAGCATCTTAACATAGAAAAAGCAGGTAACTGATTGCCGGTCTGCTAGTAATGAGGCTACCTGCTTGAGTGTCCCCGCATCTTGCTTTTACTGATCTTTACTAATACTTCTAATTAATGCGTTGTTGTGCGAGGAAGGAAAGTGGAGGAGAAGCATATCAACATAGAAAAAGCAGGTAACTGATTCCCAGCTTGCTAGTAATGAGCCTACTTGCTTGAGAGTCCCCGCATGTTGCTTCTACTGATCTTTACTATTATGAATACAACTACTTAATGTGTTGTTGTGAGAGGATGGAAGGTGGAGGAGAAGCATATTAACATAGAAAGGTAGGTACCCGATTGCCAGCTTGCTAATGATGAGGCTACGTGCTTGAGTATCCCCCCATGTTGCTTACACTGATCTTTACTAATACTTCAACTTAATGCGTTGTTGTGCAAGAGAGGAAGGTGGAGGAGAAGCACATTAACATAGAAAAAGCAGGTAATTGATTGCCGGTTTGCTAGTAATGAGGCTACCTGGATGAGTGTTCCCGCATCTTGCTTTCACTCATCTTTCATGTTGCTAATACTACTGCTTAATGCATTGTTGTGCGAGGAAGGAAGGTGGAGGAGAAGCACATTAACAAAGAAAAAGCAGGTACCCGATTGCCGGTTTGCTAGTAAAGAGGCTACCTGGTTGAGAGTCCACGCATGTTGCTTCTACTGTTACTCTTACTAAAACAAGGAGAGGAAGAGGACGAGGAGGATGAGAACTTGGAGGATGAAGATGAAAAGGAGGTTGAAGTTAGTACACAAAACAGACGTGCAGAGCGAGAAACTTTAAAAGGAGGTACAGGAGAATGAGGGCGAAGAGGAGAACGATGATGAAGTAGAGTTAACGGAGGAAGAGGAACAATAAGAAGAAGAGAGAAAGAAACAAGAAGAGGTACAGGTGTGAGCGGAATGAGAATAAGGTAATGAACGATCAAAGAAAATTAGAGGAAGGGGCGTGAGGAAGACTGGGGAAAGAGAAAGAGAGGGAGCCGCAGTGGAAACCGGACGAACAGGTTAATAAAGAGGCGGAGAGGAACTGAGGCTTAGTCATAGAGGCGGATAGAGGCCAGGTGATAAAATGCTTCCTTCATTAACTGGGCGGCTATACGAAATGGGAGGTTAACTGTAGTGGCCGCTATGGTACGTGATGGAGGAAGGTGGAGATGAGATATATATAGACAGAGAGATACTTATATAGATAGAGAGAGAGAGATAGACATAGATAGATAGAGAGAAACATATATTAAGAAAACGTGCCCAGATCAACACACACACACACACACACACACACACACACACACACACACACACACACACACACACACACTCACACACACACACACACAAGGACATAGATCGACGGGCAAAACGGACATAAACAGATAGACAGACGAAATCGCGCTCCGGTTCTTCCCATTAGGAGGATCAGTGAATGGCATCTCGAGGGGACGGAAGGGAGAGCGAGAGAGGGATCATCGCACCCAGAAGAAGGTCTCAGATCCTCTTCATCCCATCCTTGTGTTTATTACCGCGAGCGAGGGAGAGAGAAAGAGAGAGAGAGAGAAAGGAAAAGAAGAAAAATAAGGTAAGGAAGGAAACAAATAAGGCAGAATGGTAGACGATGCTGCAAAATGCTAAAGATATATGGAAGAACTTCTCTCTCTCTCTCTCTCTCTCTCTCTCTCTCTCTCTCTCTCTCTTAGTGGTTTACATGCCTTATAATTTACATGGAATACCTGTACTTTTACCACCCCCTCCTCTCTCTCTCTCTCGCTCTCTCCCTCCCTCTCACGCACGCAAGCGCACACACACAAAAACTCAGAGTACACACAAAAAACATCAGTAGGAGCCAAGCAATCAACAGTAGGCCTTAACACCTGTAATCAAAGTGCCCAGGTGTCCATCACTCCCCTATCATTTCAACCTGGCATGCCATCTATCGTTCTGAGTGCATGATACCTCCATCTCTCTCTCTCTCTCTCTCTCTCTCTCTCGTAAACTGGGTAACAGAGGAGATACTGACAAGGTTTATGTTGTCACACCCGCCCCAGAATTGCCCCGCACCGCCACACTACCCCAAATATCGCCTAATCGCCCCGTCCTACGCACCGACTCATGCCCCGTCCTCTCCCCCCACCTCCCCATCCTCCGTTCACATTCCCGGCCTCGTTCCCGCCCTCTGAACATGGCGTATTCCTCTGATGTCGCCATAAACAAGCGAATATAAAGATACGAATGCAGCTGAATGAATAGATGGATAGGGAGATTGACTGATTGATTGGTACGGAGATAGACAGCTGAATGAATAGGTGAATGGATAGATGGAAAGATGGATAAAAAGATGGCTTGATTGATTCATAAGTAATCGGAAAATAATAAAAGGAAAAAAGAATTATACATACACATACACACACACACACACACACACACACACACACACACACACACACACACACACACACACACACACACACACACACACACACACACACACACAGGTAACCAATAAAATAAAACGTTCGAGAGAATATATCTTGTGATAAAATATTAGTGTTTTCAAATTTTCATATCTTTGTACGAGGGTCTGTATATCAAATCTCTCTCTCTCTCTCTCTCTCTCTCTCTCTCTCTCTCTCTCTCTCTCTCTCTCTCTCTCTCTCTCTCTCTCCATTGATTATCAGGTTTAACAGGAGGTTCTCACGACATTGTGTAACCCAACATGAAAATCACAGGTCCTTAAACACAAAAGCCACGTTGCTGTAATGGATCTCGGCTTAACACGTGTAGCTTGAGACTCGTCTTAAGAGAGAAGTGCACAAAACTCTCTGTTACTGCATTTTTCATTTATGTTATTTCCTGATCGCCCTCATATTAGGGAGATGAATGTTACCTCATCAACGAGCCATTTATTTTCCATTACTACAAGTCAGAGGAAAAATAAATATGACGAGGAGAAAGTCTGACATGATTATTCTCAGGGTTTTTTTGCACTATTTTTTACAGCAGAAGAGACAGTTCAAGGTCGTAAAAAAAAAATAATGAAAAAAAAGGCCCGCTACTTACTGCTCCTGAATAGAGTAGAGAGGAATGAGCTGTTTCCTTTAATGTAAAAAAATACTGGTGTCGTCATACTGTCATATATGTGTCTCTCCCTGGTGAAGTGAGACAAGCGACAAGCACAAGACAACGAGAAAAAAGCGATTGAAGTTAGTGACCATTTGCTTAACTTAGGAATATGAATGAAAATAACTGACTATAATGCCACGACGTCCTTGCATTTTACGCTGAAAAGTCGCCTCAGAACGGTCGATTCGAGGCAAGTAATATCTCAAAATTGACCCCCATGTCCCTTACCTCACTTCAGCAGGACGCGACGCATATATAATCAAGGGTCCGAAGAGAGAAAAAAAAAGTTGGGGTCTATTAAGAAAAAAAAAATCATATGAAGATGCATGGTCTCGCCTCGTAACTTTACTTTTTTGTTTGGTTGAAAAAAAGATTGATAACCCATAATAACTGTACAGCGCGGTCCGTCTCCTCGTCTTCCTTGCTAGAGGCGACAAGGGGAGACTCATGTAGCTTGCAGTTTTTTGTTTTCTTTTTCGTTTTTTGTGCCGTTTTTTTGTGCCGCAAGAAAATGAGGTAGAAAAACTGGAATCTGATAATACTGCTAGTCTCTAATTCTCTCTCTCTCTCTCTCTCTCTCTCTCTCTCTCTCTCTCTCTCTCTCTCTCTCTGATGACTATGATATGAAGCTACTTTCTAGAGTCACACACACACACACACACACACACACACACACACACACACACACACACACACACACACACACACACACACACACACACACATTTATTTATTTATGACGTAATAAAATAATAATAATAACAATAATAATAATAATAATAATAATAATAATAATAATAATAATAATAATAATAATAATAATAATAATAATAATAATAACAATAATGATAATAATGATAATAATAATAATAACAGTGACAATAGTATTAATAACACGCTAACACACCAGAGGCCTCAATTCCTATCATTCTTTCCATTTCTTTTCCTTCCCTTTACATTCCTTAACGGTTGCCTCCCTCCCGTCCTTCCCCTCCACCTCTCCCTCCCTCCTCTCTACAGGTTAAGATAAAATGCCGTTTCCGCTCCCTTTCCTGGACGGCTGACAGGTGTTCAACGTATGGCAGGTGTTCCGCAAGTCCTGCCTTCCTTTCCCCTCGCATTGTAGACCTACCGCAGTCCTCACTCTCAGAATCCTAAGTCCTTGTAAAATACCGAAGTCCTGTATGTTGTCCGTATGTCCTAAGTCCAACCGCCACGACCACAACAACATCCAATGCCAGTAATCTAATAGCATCACCACACGACCTCTTCGCAACCCTACAACCATTGATGCATGACCAACCACCTCTGCAACATCAACTAGCATACCCGAAACAAGAGCAATTGAATCCCTTTTGCCTGCCGTGTAGTGGAAGCGGTGTGGCCGAAAAAGAAAAGGAGTCGGAACCTCTCAGTGCCGAAGGGGTGGCGGGTTAAGAGCTATGTTGAGACCAGAAAGAACACACACGCGAGACGTCATCGTGGATCAGCTGTAGCACGCGTAACCTCCTGCTTCCCTTGCGCCTAAGAGTACATTGCATCGGGGTCGCGTATCAATCAATCGCTTCTGTTGTGTGTCTGTGTATCGTGGTTGTGGTGATGGCTGAAGGTGTTCTATGTATCCGCGTGCGTATGGTTTTGTTTTAATTGTCTCTAATTGTATGGTGAAAATGGTGGTGATGATTCAGGTTGCCTTCGTCTGTCCGAGAAGTGACGCCTAAAAAAATGTACTGCAGAAAATTCAATTGTATTTTCGGAGGCAGAACTTTTTTTTTTTGTCTTTTTTGTGTTTTTTCTTCTGCATGATAGTATGAAGTGGCATCTTGTTTCACGCCTGTTGAAAAAGAACATAATGTACTACAGAAAATTCAATTGTATTTTCGGAGGCAGAACTTTTTTTTTGTCTTTTTTTGTCTTTTTTTGTGTTTTTTCTTCTGCATGATAGTATGAAGTGGCATCTTGTTTCACGCCTGTTGGAAAAGAACATAATGTACTACAGAAAATTCAATTGTATTTTCGGAGGCAGAACTTTTTTTTTTGTCTTTTTTGTGTTTTTTTCTTCTGCATGATAGTATGAAGTGGCATATTCTCAGACCCTTCCGCCTCTCACATCATCCAACTCCAACGGCCATAGAGGAGATCAATTGGGTTTTAATGAGCTTTTTTTTAGGTTCATGGTACAGAACAAAGGGTCAAACTACCATAAAGGTCATAAACTACCCACGGAAATGCCCCAAATTCCTACGCAAACCTTTTCACACGAGATTCGGCGCCGGAATGGTGAGGAATGTGACCTTTAGTGTGACGTTGTATGTTTGAACGCTATACACGTGGGTGGTTACGCGAACTTTTGGGGACGTTGACGCCATCCTGTTCAGTGTGGTGGTGGTGGTGGTGGGGGTAGCGATGGAGGGAGGGAGGGAGGGAGGTTAAGGTGCGTATAGTTACATGAATTTTAGGAAACGGTGCAACGGTTTCGGGCGTATCCTGAGTTGGGCGAAGCGACTTATGTGCGGTTAATATTCATGTCCCCACAGCGAGCAAGCAACGACCAACACAAAAACAAATAGGTAGGCAAAAATAAGCTTGGGACTCACCGCTTTAAGGAAACGCTCTAAATAAAAACTTCAAAAAAATAGAACGCAGCAGGTGAGTGATATGTAAATCAGGTGAATAAAATGTGGGACGGTGTCGAGCGCGTTTCTCCTTTCTTCTCCTCTCTGTTCCTTTCTTTTTCTTTCCTCCCGCGAGCTGAGAAACGCAAAGAGGCGTCCGGTGAGCACAATGGCGGCGCTGGAAGGGACGGAACTACACCTGTGCGAGCCAAGAACGTTAATGAAGTGGGTGTACAGGTGAGAGAGAGAGAGAGAGAGAGAGAGAGAGAGAGAGAGAGAGAGAGAGAGAGAGAGAGAGAG
Organism: Eriocheir sinensis; assembly: GCF_024679095.1. Classification (NCBI taxonomy): domain Eukaryota; kingdom Metazoa; phylum Arthropoda; class Malacostraca; order Decapoda; family Varunidae; genus Eriocheir; species Eriocheir sinensis. The sequence continues at coordinate 19,818,755 of NC_066520.1, read as the reverse complement.
AGAGAGAGAGAGAGAGAGAGAAAGCGTAGTATGAATAACATTTTACGTATGTGTAGCATGTTCACATGGCTATTGTACTTGTGCGTGTGCGTATGTGAACACGTGTGTATGTGTGTGTGTGTGTGTGTGTGTGTGTGTGTGTGTCTACATCTATCCATGCAAGCACACGTGTATGCCCGGCTGACCGCTCCCATGGAAATAGTTACCTACTTTCTCTCTGATTCATCGATCTACACACTCGACTATTCATTGCACGGGCACGAAGACTATCTGCAACCCCTTGTCGGCGGGGCGGGGCGAGGCGGGGATGCACGCGGCTGGCTGGAGATGGGCTCGTAAGGCTAAGCATCGCGCATTGGCTGCTGGTGGCCGGCGAATCTCTGGCAACCCTTCACTGTCTCCCGTGGGTTGTAAGGCATCCGTCTTGGTAATGTCCGTAGCTTAGCAAGGAAAAGAATATGCAACTCGCTGGGAATGAAACGCCTACATGCGACTGGTACTGCGCTGCGCTATCAGACTTTTTTTTATTACATGCGTCGTTATCGTAAGTTACTGTTGCTTGTTAACTTGGACGACTGCGGGTTGGGAGAGGAAGGGAGGGCATTTGTGTGGTCCACTGTTTGGTCTGTTTGTCATCGCTATTATTATCGTATCCTTCTGCTTGGCTTAGAGTTGTATTTTAAAACATTTCGTCGCCCAAGTTCACATATTTGACATGGCTTTCGTAGGGGCTGTCGGCCTTTCCAGGGGTAGTTTTATGACCCTGGTGGTAGTTTGACCCTTCTTCTGTGCCATGAACCTTAAAAAAGCACTCATGAAAAACAGATTGATTCCCTCTTTGACCTTTAGAAATAGTTGATGTGAGAAGCGATGGTGTCTTAAAATACGGCCCTTAGACCACAGTGGGCGAGAGGGGGGAGTTTTTTTTTTTTCATTTTAAGGTTTATCAGGTCATCCCAAAACACATGTAACAACTCTTTCATCCCCCATTCTCTCATTTTTTTTTCTTTTTAAGGTTTATCAGGTCATCCCAAAACACATGTAACAACTCTTTCATCCCCCATTCTCTCTTTTTTTTTTCTTTTTAAGGTTTATCAGGTCATCCCAAAACACATGTAACAACTCTTTCATCCTCCATTCTCTTATTTTTTTTTCTTTTTAAGGTTTATCAGGTCATCCCAAAACACATGTAACAACTCTTTCATCCCCCATTCTCTCATTTTTTTTTTTTAAGGTTTATCAGGTCATCCCAAAACACATGTAACAACTCTTTCATCCCCCATTCTCTCATTTTTTTCTTTTTAAGGTTTATCAGGTCATCCCAAAACACATGTAACAACTCTTTCATCCCCCATTCTCTCATTTCTTTTTTTTTCCGTACCTCTTCCTTCCTGATGTCAGAAGAGTTGAGTCAATACAAACGAGACAAACAGTGAATAATGATGATGATGACAAGCCTTCTTCCCTAATATCAGAGGAGTTAGGTCATTCAAAACACTTGTATCAATGTTTTCATCTCCCACTCTCCTTTTCTATTTATCTGCCTCCCTCTCTTCTTGTAACTTTCTTCCTCGAATCATTTTTTTTCCTTTTCTTTTTTTTTACAACAAAGGAGACAGCTCAAGGGCACACAAAAAAAGGAAACAATAATATAAAAAAAAGCCCGCTACTCGCTGCTCCCTCAGATGTCCTTATACTCTCAACTTTTCTATTTCTATACAAAGGAATCAGTTCCAAGGCAAAAAATAAAAATATAAAAGTCCCCGGTGTTATTTGTTACTGGCTTTTACGTGTTTGCCTCATCATGGTCTTGTTTTAGTTGTTGTCTGGGATCTCTGGACACTGCAGGTCATCGTTTCTTTTTCCTGGTGTTTTTTTTTTGTGAGTTATTCTTGTCGCCCTCATTAAAAATTTGTATAGCGGTATCCAATGTACGTTAAAGGTCTCCTCTGCAAATGAAGGGACATCCCCTATCTCTCTCTCTCTCTCTCTCTCTCTCTCTCTCTCTCTCTCTCCGTAACCTGTTTCACTTACGAGTTTTCACTTTTCACAGCAGGTTCTCACATTATTTAATTGAACATGAAAATTTTTAAATACAAAACCTTTCATAACAAATACAGCTTGAGTGTTGCTTTAACAAAGAAGGGCACAAAATACTGTTATTATGCTCTTTTTTATATATATTGCTCCCAGTCGCTGTTCTGTTAGGGAAAATAATGTTATCTCATCAACGATACATTGATTTTTCATTACTTGGGGATCCTGTTGGATTGATTATTATCTAGGTGTCCATTTCGCAAAAAAAAAGTAAATCACCATCTTACAGTACTATTATAAGTTATAATGTTTATATAACGAGGAACATACTCTACACCGCATAATACAAAAATAATAATGATAAATTGCAAAGATCTCCAAATGGGCATGGAGGGCTTCCCGCCACACATGGGCCGCCAGCTTCGCCTTCTGAGAGGACATCTCCCGCAGTGGAGGCGCAATCTTTACCAACTTGTTCCAGGAGACTGCCGGCGAAGTGCTGGCTGGCACGTGACCTTGGATCCACAGCATGCACGTCATCAGACAACGCCGATCATGGCAACATCGCGACGGTGTTCCAGAGGCTGTCAGTCAAGAGGGGGGTGCAGGAGGTTGCTGCTCTCTGCCACCCAGCAGCAGGACGCATCGCTCCATCTTATACACTCTTTTTCTCTCATTCTTTTTATTTGTTTATGTTGTTTTAAGGAAAGCTTAATCGTTTCCTTTTTTCTGACACATAAAAAGGACTTGCTTTACTTGTTCGCTCCTAAAGACACCATATATGTTTAGGTGTATAGTCTTTGCCTCCTGGTTTATATATATACGTAATATGTATTTACGTAATCAGGGAGTCGCAATATTTCAATCCGAAAAATCCTGCAGAGCGAGAATTTCTCATCAACAGTCGGGTGTGTCATCTCTGTGTGGAGCGTGGAGTGGCCATCATGTTCACCAGCCCGTTGTCTGTGTTCGGTCTATTGTTATTCTTGTTGTTTCCACTCGGCCAGTGGTGAGCAGGCACGGGGAAATGGTGTCACCTTGCCTCACCTCTTCCCTTATTGGGCTTCCCTTGCTTCCAGCAACAGCAGGTTCCTCAGCGCGGCGCCTCGACTGGAAGCCTCCTCCTCTTCATCCTTCAAGTTTGTTTTCTCCACACTATGTTTTCTTGGCTGTTGAGTCAAAGGCTGATTTAAAGCACTTTAAACTTACGGGCACCCAGCACTTGTTAAAACTGTATTGTTTTTTTCTCCACTGTTCCGTGAATGGCATATTTTATTCCAATCCTGCGTTGATTGTGCATAGGCAATGTAATAATAATAATAGCAATAATAATAATAATAATAATAATAATAATAATAATAATAATAATAATAATAATAATAATATATATATATATATATATATATATATATATATATATATATATATATATATATATATATATATATATATATATATATATATATATATATATATATATATATATATATATATATATATATATATATATATATATATATATATATATATATATTCAATTGAAGCCGGGCGTCTAGCGGTCAACGCAGGGGGGAGGTGCGAGTGGGGTTCCGGGTTGAAGTACTGCCGTCAGCATAAGAATTTTCATCAGTTGCCTAGATGCCGAAGATAGCTCAAGGACTGCTTCTCAAGCCGACTTTCGTTGACCTCTGTCCATTGGACCAGTCGGCCTACCTGAGACGGCACACGTAGCAGGTCGTCCAGACGAGTCAAATCTGGAACTCCATTGACGTCATCACAACATGGCCTTAAGAGAAGCTGAAGAATGTCAACGTGCAGAGCTAGAAATGTTTTGATGGATAGGAACAATATTGAGCCTCATCATTGCTGAATAGACTTAGTAATCACTTTCTGTAACAATAATGTAATATTTTTTTCTATATTTCCTGTAATAACAATCTAGTTTGAAGGCACTAAAGGCTCAGTGCTCTCTTAAGAGTTTCTCATCCTGAGCATAGGTACGACGATGGATTTTCTTCTCTGGTCGTTAGAACAGAACGAAGTGTGCAGGGACGAGGCGTGCAGGGCAGAGATCTGCAAGCTTGTGTAACACATTCAAGAACCCTTAATTAGGCCACGGCTGGTCATCTTCATTCAGTGCTGTACGCATGCACCCGTTTATTATAACTTTCTTTACTCTCTCTCTCTCTCTCTCTCTCTCTCTCTCTCTCTCTCTCTCTCTCTCTCTCTCTCTCTCTCTCTCTCTCTCTCTCTCTCTCTCTCTCTCTCTCTCTCTCTCTCTCTCTCTCTCTCTCTCTCTCTCTCTCTCTCTCTCTCTCTCTCTCTCTCTCTCTCTCAATAAGCACCAGGTAATTGCTTACAACATTCGGTGGCTTACGCTAACCACCTCGGCACTGGGTACTTTTTTCTGTTAATTACCTCCACATTGGTACCTTTGCGTTTATTACTTCATTGTCGCTGTTGTAACCCTTCCATATCGTTGTTAATGCATTCCGCCTTGTGCGTCTGGCTTCTCGTATTCCGGACACACGTGTCTCACTACTAGTCGGACTCTCACATCCCGTCCACATACCATACTTATTGGGCAGCGTATCCAGTTGGAGTGGCGGAGGAGTAGGCAGAATTCCCGATCACCTGCTTTCCGTCTTCTCACTGCAGGTACTTCCAATGCTTCTTTGTGCATCATGTTTCAGTTACGGATCATTTGACTTTTCTTTGTTTATTTTTTAACCTCAGCTGTCTTGATCTTCTTTATCATTTTGTTCTTGTTTATTGTATATTTTCTATTCGTCTTGATCCAGGTGTGCCCTCTTCTGCACCCCAGGCACAGAAGAACTATATATCTCACTTTCCAGCAACCACTCGTGATCAGGTTTCACTGCGCGCTGACGCAAGCCATAAATTTTGACAGACCATCATTAGGTTTAATTTCTCTCGCCCAAGGTTCATGTCTCTTCGTTATATTCTGGAAGTATAAACACCTACGCATGTTTCACGAGCACACTGCATCGTATCTCGTGTCATCTTCCGCAAAACTCACGTGAGGAATGGTTGTATTCTTTAACGAATCTACTACCTACAACCAGATTTAAGTCCCACACTCTTCATCTTCCACAAAACAATATCATCCAGTTATTTTCCTCCTAAAAGAATCCTACCTCAGTTTTTTTTACCACCTACGCAGAAACACTTATTCCAAAACTGACAAGCATTGGTCTCCGTCCAGCACCACAAGCACAGGCAAGCCGCACCTATCGCTTACTGAATAATTTTACTTTCAAACGACCAACATTACGCTAATTTGAGCCCACTAGAAATGATAAAGAGGCAGGGAGCACGCAATGCACAAATGTTTACTGGTCAAGGTGGAGAGGTTGACCGACAAAGAGGCAGGTGAGTCAAGGAAGAGGTAGGTTAGACAAACGACACCCAAAGGTCATTATCCTGCTCTTCAATACGCGCGTGCACACACACACACACACACACACACACACACACACACACACACACACACACACACACACACACACACACACACACACACGCCTATTTTGTTTATGGAAGTATGTAAATATGCAAAAATAATACAATAATATATATAAAACTGATTCCTTATTCCGTAGACGCCCTTGAGAGACTGAAAATAAGGTAACGGGACGGAACATTGAGTACAAGAACAAGTAGAGGAGAGAGACAGCCATGCAGCGAACACCACGACGCAAGAAAAAAAGAAAAAAAAGAAGAAACCAGGACAGGACACCAACACAGGATGGGGTGGGGCAATATTGCTGCAAATCCGAGGAGAGGAACTGAGAAATTGATTTGTGATTCTTCGGTTTTCTTCAGTTTTACATATTTCTTCACAAGCTTACATACGAACCTTATAAAATGAATATATATAAAGCCAGGCAAGCAAGCACGGCACAGGTGAAAACTTTGCTACCTGGGAAAGCTCGAAAGCAAGTGTCTAAATATGAAGGTAGGGAGAAGGGAGGGAAAGGCGGGAGACTTAAGTTTGGGATGGGAGAGGAGGAATGGGATGGTGACAATGATGATGATGATGATGATGATGATGATAAGTAAAATGAAAAATAGACAAAGTAAATAAGATTACATAAGAACATAAGAACATAAGAACGTAAGGAGTCTGCAAGAGGCCGGTTGGGCTATACAAGGCAGCTCCTGTACACTCAACCCCACCTTACCTCACCATCCATGGCTTTATCTAACCTCTTCTTGAATGTATCTATGGTATTGGCACCCACAACATGGCTCCCAAGCCTGTTCCATTCGTCCACCACTCTATTGGTGAACCAATTCTTGCCTATGTCTTTGTTGAATCTGAATTTGTCTAACTTAAAACCATTGCCACGCGTCCTACCTGGCTCTTTCACTTTCAAAATCTTATTGACATCCCCTTTATTAAATCCCTTCATCCATTTATAAACTTCGATCAAGTCTCCTCGCAACCTTCGCCTTTCTAGAGAGTGTAGATTTAACTGCTTTAGCCTGTCTTCATAAGGCAAGTTTCTCACCCCCTGAATCATCTTTGTCATCCTCCTCTGTTAAGAAATACATAATGTCCATGATGATGATGATATCGATAGTGATGAATATGATGATGAATTGATAGAGAAACGTGAGAAGAGAGAAAAAGAAGAGGAAAAAAATGCCTGATCAGAACACTAAGAAGAGGAGAAGCAAGTACGTACGAGTAAAAATAAATAAATAAATAAATAAATAAATAAATTTAAAAAAACGCGCTTAATCACTCATGCACTCACTCATCTTCTTCACACTGAACAAATACTTTAAGAACAGGATATAAGTAAGGAGGAAAATGACAAACACAAAACCACATTAAAACACACACAACCTTTAAAACTTCTTCCTCCCAGACATCATTCCAGCCATCCCATTCTGACGTGCCCGAGTACTACCATTCTTTATTTTATCCATAGCTCCTACTCTGCCTCGCCTCCTTCCTAAAAGCTTACTCATTCACGGCTTCTTTTCTTCCCACTCAATCGAAATCCCTTTGTGGAGGTAAGTTAATGCAGAGGTAATTGTATAGGTGATTAAAGATTCTAATCCTGGTACTTCAAACCTCTCATTAGTAATTTAAATGACTTACACGTGTTTTGAGATAAGGAAAAGAAAGGGATGCTAATATGGGAGCAGATATGAAAACAAGGAGGAGGAGGAGGAAATTGATGAACGAAAGGAGTAGGAGGAAGAGGAAGAAAAGAAGAAAAAAATAAGGAGGAGAAAGACGGTGGATTGGAGAAGGAGGAGGAGAAGGAGGAGTTATAGGAGGAAGGAAGAGAGGAGAAGAATCACGAAAAAATAGGAAGAGGAGGAGGAAGCTGATGAACGAAAGAAGGAGTAGGAGGAAGAGGAAAAGAAGAAAAAGTGGAGGAGGGCGAGAAAGTAGGTGGATTGGAGGAGGAGGAGGAGGAGGAGGAGGTAACATCTGCTCAGTAACGTAGAAACCGGATGAAGACACAGCTGGTCAAGGAGAAACTATTACATAACGGTGATGGCTAATAGGAGGAGGAGGAGGAGAGGAGGAGGAGGAGGAGGAGGAGGAGGAAGGAGGAATAGAATAGGCATGATGATAACTAAAAAAAAAAAAAACGGAAAATAACTGAGAATGATGGACAAAAAAAAGGAGGAAAAAATGGAAAAAAGTGAAGAAAAGAAGGAAGGAAAGAAGAAAGATAAACCAAAAAGAAAACATCCTCAAATAAAGGAAAAGGAAGGAAATGGATAAAGAAAGAGAGAGAGAGAGGAAAGAAAAAATATAGGAAATGAAAGACAAGGAAAAGGAAAAGAAAACAAACATAGGGAAAGGGAAGGAAAACAAGAAAAGGGAAGGAGAAAAAATACAAGAAAAAGAAGAGGAATTAAATGGAGAAAAAGGAAGGAAAGAAAAGATAGGAAAAGGAAAAAATATATATAGGAAACTTAAAATAATGGAAAGGATAGAAGAAAAATAAAAGGAAGGGAATAAAAATAGGAAAAAGGGAAAAAATATATATAGGAAACTTAAAATAAAGGAAAGCATGAAAGAAAAAAAAAGAAGGAAAGAAAGAGAAAACTATTCCTCTCAAGGTCAGAAAAGTTCACTCACCGGAGACACCAAATGGCTAAGGGGAGGTAAGGAAGGGTAGGGAAGGGAAGAGAAGGGAGGGGAGGGGGGTAAAAGACGTAAGGGTGCCCCGAAGCGTAAGGAAGAAGGGTAGGCAGGGAGAGATGGAGAGAAGGAGAGATGGAGGTAAATGAGAAGTAAGGGAGAGAGAGAGAGAGAAGGGGCTGATAACTGAAGGGAAGGAAAGGGAGGTAAGGGTGGAGGGGGGGGGGGAGACTAGGGAGGAGGAAAGGAGGAAGGGAGAGAGGGAGAGGCAGGTATGGGAGGAGGGAAATGGAGAAGAAATGAGGAGGAGGAATGAGGGGGGGGATGAGAAATGGGAGGTAACAGGGAGGTATGGAGGAGGGTCAAGGCGGAGGAGGAGGAAGAGGAGAAGAAGGAGGAGGAGGAGGAGGTGAAGGAAGGGCATAGAAAGAGGGACGTTATGCTGGCAGGAATGGAGAAGGGTATGCGAGGAAGGAGAAAAAGGGAGAGGAGGAGGTAGGGAGGGAGGGGAAGGAGGTAGGATAAGGAGGGAGTGTATGGAAGGAAAGGTAGGGAGGGAGGGCAAGGAGGTAGGATAAGGAGGGAGTGTATGGAAGGAGAGGAGGGAGGGAGGGAGGGCAAGGAGGTAGGATAAGGAGGGAGTGTATGGAAGGAGAGGAGGGAGGGAGGGCATGAAAGTGGGTCATAAGGGTAAAAGGGGTGGAGGACAAGGCAAGGGTGGAACTTGGAAGAGACCCCCACTCTGTCCCATCTTCCGTCTGCCTCACTCCGTTCAACGCCCTTCGCCTTCCTCTCTCCTCGCCCTCCTGCACACCTGACTCACATACTCCTTTACACCTACGCACTCTACCCCTGACTCACTCCTTATCATGCATGCCATCCTGTCCCACACCCATGGCATTCACTCACGTATACATCCCCTTTTGCCTCCCCAATATCCTTAACAGATTCAGGTCACACTCACCTTCCCCTCCTCCTACTTTTATTAATGTGTATCCTAACCTCCCTTTCAGATGCACCTACATACTCTTTCTTTCTTCCTACTCCCTTACCCTTAGCATATGGTACAAAGAGAATCACTATATAAGGTTTGCATTGCACTAACCTTCACTTCTAAGCACTAGCGGACAATCTCAACGCTAAGTAAAGATTGATTGACAGGTATAGCTCACGCCCTACACCTGTACAATATCACACACCCCACATGACACCTGAGATGGAAAATGAAGAGCCGGAAAAATATCTGTTCAGTTTTAACGTATGCAGTTCACGCCACATACACCTGTAAAACACCACACACCTGCACAGCGCGAAGCACCTGCCGCGGGACAACTGAGAAGGCATATGGAGAAGCAGGAAAAAAGATCTAAGGTTTCCAGTATAGAGTGACGTACAGCTCCCTCTTTTTAACATATGCATTAATCGTCGGTTTTCAGTTCTCAAGTAATCTTTTTTTTCCTATAAATTTAGTATGTTCGTCTCCCCTTTTTTTTTCTTTCTCCTTCGGTTTTTGTCGTCCTAATATTTTTTTTTACAACAAAGGAGACAGCTCAAGGGCACAAAAAAAGGAAACAATAATAAAAAAAAGCCCGCTACTCGCTGCTCCTAAAAAGAGTCCAAAGAGGTGGCCGAAAGAGAGGTCAATTTCGGGAGGAAAATTATGTAACTTTTTTTCTTCAGGATAATACAACTATGCATACACGTGTTCCCATTCTATCCCTAGCCGATCATGCCCCGCGGCGCAGCGTCCCTCGCCGCCCCTGACCTACATTGCCTGTCCCTTCCTGCACAGCCTTGCCTCTGCCCCCACCTTGCCGCGCCGCCCCACTTCTCAATGGTACCCGCCGCCGTGTCTGGCTCTGCTCCTTCCCGCCCCGCTCGCCCTACTCCGCCTCCACCTTCTCCTCCGGCCGCCGCCAACAGGGGGTCGAGGTCACACGGGGTTGTTACCTCTAGAAATGCTGTGCGGCTCCTAATGTGAATATGGATGGGGATGAGCAGAGATATGTGTACACACCTGACTGGCTGGCTGGCTGACTATTTGGCTGACTAGCTATCTGATGTTTTGAGTGGTAAGCCAGCTGGATGATTATGTCTTGTTGACTGGCTGAATGTGAAAGCATGCAACTATAAACAGATGAATGCATGACTGTATAATACCCTGAATGGTTGACTGACGAACTGATTGACTGGATGAATAGCTGGATTATTAACTAACTGTGTAACTAGCTAGGTTATTGTCGGGATAAGTAGATAACTGTGTGACTGGCGAGATGGCAGCGTTATTCGAGGTAGATGAAGAGATGAGTTGATGTATATGTAGATTTTAATGAACGATTACTAGACGACCCGAGACTGACTGGCTGGCTGGCTTCCTGGCTGACTTGCTGGCTGAGTGGCTGAGTGGCTGAGTGGCTGACTGAGTAACTAGACGCTATTTGGTAAGCAGGACGCATCACTAGGCGGTTCCTTCTTTCGCTTTTCCTCTTCTCTTCTCTTCTCTCTCTCTCTCTCTCTCTCTCTCTCTCTCTCTCTCTCTCTCTCTCTCTCTCTCTCTCTCTCTCTCTCTCTCTCTCTCTCTCTCTCTCTCTCTCTCTCTCTCTCTCTCTCTCTCTCTCTCTCTCTCTCTCTCTCTCTCTCTCTCAACAGTCGCCTCGCACGAATTTCTATCACTAATTAATATTCAGGAAGCTGCAGAGGTTGTCTACATATATTATCATTATTATTTACTTCATTATTACTATTATAATTTTTTTTCATTATTATCATCATTATTATTACTCAGACGTGAAACACCTGAGCTTTGCAATGTGAGACGTACTTTTGTTTCTTCACAGGTATCTCCTCCCTAATTGCCTGGTTGAGAGAGTCCGTAACACCATTAACAAGTCCATGAAACGAGAGGCACCTGCTTTTTATTATATTCAAACTCCTCCTCTTTTTCTTATCATTTATTTTCTACCAGGTGTTCATCTTCACTTTCGGTCCGGTAGGTAAATAATTAGCTACCTGGGGACACCTGGGGAAGGTAAACTGTGGTGACTCGGACGATGCACCTGCCCTACATGTGTCCCGGGGTAATGGGTTCAAGGGCCAATGTGACGGATATGCGCACTGAGGCCATGCGTAGCTATAGTGTATGCCCTCAGATTTACCTTTATCTTCCTCTACTATCTCTATTAATCCTTTTCTAATCTCCTTTCCCCTCACTGTTCTCTTCTTTTTTTCTCCAACCTTCTTCCTCTCCCATAAAAAAAGGCTTCTTCTCTTTTACCTTTTCCATCTACTTCATTTTCTCATCATTCTCTTCCTCTTCTTCTTTCCACCTTCTGTTTCTTCTCATCATCATCATCATCATCATCCTTCCATCCCACCTTCTTATTTTTTTAGCTAACTTTAACTAACTTCTCTTTCTCAGTTCTTCTCTACATTATCTTTCTCCTCCGCTTTCCATCCTCTTCCTTCTCGTCACCATCTTTTTCCTCGTCCTTACACCCCCCCTTTTTTAATCGCGTTCGTCCATTTAACTAACTCCCTTTCTCTTGCCTCTTCCACAGCATAGCGCTACCCATCGTTGCCAGATTATCGTACTCAGAACATCGCATTTACCGGTTTCTAACCCATAACTACTGGCAAGAAACACCAATAACTAACCATTTTAACGATAACTATAAATTCAGCCAGTTATTGGGGTGGAGGAGACCGTTATGGGCTTGGAAATCTGCAAACATAAGAGGCCGAGTACGATAATTTGACAACGTTGGCCTCTAGCATTCTCACGGGAGCCAAAATTATAGACAAGCAACATTTTTTTTTTTACAGCAAAGGAGACAGTTCAAGGGCACACAAAAAAAGGAAACGATAATAAAAAAAGCCCGCTACTCGCTGCTCCTAAAAAACATACCGTACTATCTTGTTTCTCGCTATCCCATCCTTCTCCCTTTCCCTGGTTCGTCCAAATAGCACCCGTAGAAGCTAGAGACATCATCGTTCCGCTCGACGCTTCTTAGGCACGTGAGGCTCTTCTGGATTGTGGCTTTCCCGCCCCAAGCATGAGCGGTCCCCACACCTCCAAGCCTACAAACGCCTGCTTATAACAGTTCTGGTTAGGCTAAACGGTTCCTCGGCTCAACGGCTTCATCAACTTCTGCTGTGGGTGTTTTTTTTCTTCTATTTGTTTGGTTGTCTTAGCTTCTCTTTTGTCTAGCTGTCTGTCTAGGTATCTGTTTCTGTCTGTCTGTGTCTGTCTCTTTCCTACAACTTTTGCCTTCTTCATATCATTTTGTATTGCTTTTTCTTCTCGCTTCCTACCAATTATCTTCGTTTTCCAATGTTTTTTTTTCTCCTAAGTATCTGTTTCTGTCTGTCTATCTCTTTCCTACTTCCTTTGCTTTCTTCATATTATTCTGTACATTGCATTCCTTCTCGCTTCCTTCCAATACTCTTCGTTTTCCAATGTTTTCTTCTCCTCGTCCTCCTCCTCCTCCTCTTCCTTTTCCTCCTCCTCCTCGACTCCTCACTCCTCCATCCTCTCGGCCTTGACCAAAGTGACTCCCAGCAACAACAAACCAATAAACGCGACAGAAAAAAAAAAGAACCCACTAGCACTTAACCTCCTTTTTTTTCTTCGTCCGTTGCCCTGCTCATACCTTTTCGTACTTCTTATTCTTATTCAAACTTTCTTTTATTCCTGTTTTTATTCTTTTCCCAATATCTCTTTCCACCTTCGTCTTCCTCCTCCTCCTCCTCATTATCATCTTCAATCTCCTCCTCCTCCTCCTCCTCCTCCATCCTCTCGGCCTTGACCTAAGTGACTCCTAGCAACAATAAACGAAGAGCCACGAGAGAAGAAAAAAAAATCAAAACAACCTTGAAACTGGTCGCGTGAGGTGTGGGATGCTCAAGAATGCTGCAAAGACACACACAAAAAAAAAGAGGTAGAAGGAAAGGGAACTTCATTCTAATGCTTATCGCTCACGAACTGACTTGACTTGTTTTTGCATCCCTATTAGTGGAGACAACGGAAGGGAAGGGGAGGGAAGGGAAGGGAAGGGGAGGGAAGGAAAGGGAAGGGAAGGGAAGGGAAGGGGAGGAAAGGGAAGGGAAGAGAAGAGAAGGGAAGGGAAGGGGAGGAAAGGGAAGGGAAGAAAAGGGAAGGGAAGGGAAGGGAAGGGGAAGAAAAGGGAAGAAAAGGGAAGGGAAGGGAAGGGAAGGGAAGAAAAGGGAAGGGAAGGGAAGGGGAAGGGACCTAAGTGTGACGCCCAGCAACGGTCGGGTCGGGAAAGGGTCTGGAACGTCAACTCTGCAGAGGAAAAAAAATACAACTGGTTTTCACTGATTATAACACGCGTAAAAGAATGGTTATGGTGTGTGTGTGTGTGTGTGTGTGTGTGTGTGTGTGTGTTAATAAGGGGAAAGGGAGATGAGTAGCAAAGGAACGAATAGATAAAGTAAGATCCAGACCATGACTCTCATAAATAAGCAAGCCACTCCTAAAATACCATCGTTTTCCTTCACGTGAATGGGTATACTACGCCGGCGCATCCGTTTTCATTATTCTACGTATACGCAATTATACTACGAAAACAAAACAAAAACAAAGCGATACCAAATTAAAACACACGAGCGCGATTGATGGAGCCGAAGAAAGTATTGTTATAGAGAAGATAAAAAAAAAAAAAAACAAGTCTCGGTTTCACTCATCGAAGACTGGAATGGACAAGTTTTTTGGTCGTCTGCCGGGACCGGGCGAAGGGGGTCGAGAGGGCAGGAATGAATGAGAGGCGTGGAGGGGGAGAGAGAGGGGAGGAGAGAGTGAGAGGGAACCAGGAAGAAGAGGGAGGCCGGGAGGAGGTGAACTTTAATACTTTTTTTGGCTTATTGCTTTCATCGGGAGGGGGAGAACTTTGATACGTTTTGGCTTTTAAATTCATCGATATCTGAAGATCCACTGATACTTTATTTAGTTATTTAGTTTACTTACGTTGAACACAATAGAATGTTTATGTAGAGGGAGGTCGGAAGGAGGAGAACTTCAATACTTTTTGGCTTAATAAAATTCATCGATGTCTGAAGATTCACTGATACTTTACTTAGTTATTTAGTTTAGTTACGTTGAACAGAATAGAATGTTTATGTAGTAGGTATTTGTTTTGTTTGTGGAGGCAGAAGTTAATGTCGTCTAGTAATAAAAGTTCGACAATAGTTCAGATAATGAAGACATATTTGACACCTCTCCTTCCGAAATTGACCTCTCTTTCAGGCACCTCTTTGGATTCTTTTTAAGAGCAGCAAGTAGCGGGCTTTTTTTTTATTATTGTTTCCTTTTCTTGTGCCCTTGAGCTGTCTCCTTTGTTGTAAAAATAAAAGGCTTTCGTAGGAGTTATGGGCATTTCCAGGAATAGTTGTATGACCCTGGTGGTAGTTTAACCATTCCTCTGTACCATGAAACTAAAGAAACACTCATTAGAACCCGACTGCCGCCTTCTTTGGCCTTTAGATATAGCTGATGTGAGAACCCAATGTGTCTTATAATACCGACCCTTATCTCTTCCTCTCATATGTTAGCAATAGGTAATATATGAGAGGAGATAGGTGTTGGGACTGTGTGGCAGGGCGGAAGGGAGGAAAGGACTCGAGGAAGCAAACGCAAAAACGACCTCCCCAATCTGGTGTCATTATAGTGTATTTCATAATCTCCCCTCACGTTTCCACCTCTCCTCTTGAGCCAAACTTTGAATACTAAAAGAACAGGTTACACAATATACTTAGCTGACCTTGAACCTCACGAAAGAAGAATAAACACGGTCTCGAGCTAAGAAGGGAGAAAATCTAGTTCGAAGCGAGGTTAAAAAAGAGAAGACCTTGAATGCTACTCCCGGATACCGATAAAAAGTAAAGAGAGAGAGAGAGAGAGAGAGAGAGAGAGAGAGAGAGAGAGAGAGAGAGAGAGAGAGACCATCACACACACACACACACACACACACACACACACACACACACACACACACACGAGAAACTCAAAATTACCTTCCTTTGACTTTCATCGAGGTGTCTGCGAAGAGGCTCCTTAAACTTGGATCTCACTTTCATTCGGTGCAGATTGAAGGAAACTAAACCACTGACGTGAATCATCGTGCAAGACTTCTTTTTTTTTTACGGTAAAGGAAGCAACTCAGGGGCAAGATTAAGTAAGTAAAAAAGACCCGCTAATCACTGCACCTATAAAGAAAATAGTAAACAGGTAAAAAAAAAATAGAAAAAAGAAATAGAAATAGAAAAAAGAAAGAAATAGAAATAGGAATAGAAAGAAATAGAAATAGAAAAAAGAAAATAGAAAAAAGAAAATAGTAAGTAAGTAAAAAAGACCCGCTAACCACTGCACCTATAAAGAAAATTCTATTCACTACAGATTGAAGCAAACTATACCACCGAAGTTAATCACCGTGCAAGACGAGACACCGCCTTTTTTTCTTCTTGTTTTTTTGCAGTAAAGGAAGCAACTCCAGGACATAAATAAGTAAGCAAGAAAGACCCGCTAATCACTGCTCCTGTAATGAAAATATAGACAGGTTGAGGAATAAATGGATGTCTACTCAATTGAATTTCCATACGAACCGACGATTAGCCACTCCATACAAGACACTCTAGACCACTCTATCCAAAGCAAGCACTGATGTCACTCCAAGGGGCACTGGAACACCACTACTAACACCACCTCTAACATCACCACGATCACCAACACTAACACCAGCAGAGGCATCCACCGACACGGATACTTTCACTTTCACCGACCACAGCGTTGCCAAAGAAGCGAAACTACACCTAACAAACGTACACCATACAACTATACACTCCTACTGTCTTTCCTATTCCCCCACCTGTACCTTCACCACTAACCCGCTTCCACTTCGTACTATACCCTTGATTAAAAAAATAAATAAATAAATGAATAAGTAAAAAAAAAAGAGAAGCAGCAGCGGACACTCTTCTCCCTCTTCCCGCACCTGATATGACTTATAGACCCATATACTTAAACATTTCGGGGCTCCAGGAGGGACTTTGTAGGGGGGGAGAAGGTCCAACTCAACACACATACATTTGACAAGGCTTTCAGAGAGGTGGTGCGTTTTTCCATGGCTAGTTTTGTATGTCTAGTGATAGTTTGACAAGGCTTCTGTACCACGAATGTGAAATACGCTTATGAGAACCAGACTAATCTCCTTTGTAGCCTTCGGAAGTATTTGTTGTGAAGGTCGAAAGCATCTGAGAATATGGTCCATAATCTCTACCACCCTAACCCTCCTTACGATGTCCAGATCCTAAGTCAAAAGAGCTCTGAATCGTGGCCGCTGCACCAAAAAATTGACGTGCAGCTTAACTTAGAAATTACAGATATTTAAACTATATCACCACCCACCCAGAAAAAAAAAACTGCATCATGCTTAATTTCCCTCAGTCTACACATCATATGGCTTTGGTTTGGATGTCCGTATTTTCAGAAGCTTCCGCCTTTTCTAGTGAGTGTTTGGTTAGGTTCATGGTACAGAAGAAGAGTCAAAACAGATTATCAGCACTTGTAAAGAGATTGTAAGATTATATCACATTTCGGTGGTTGAAAATAATTTGAGTAACACCTTGGAAGAGGAGAAAGAAGCTGTGTGGATGTGCAATGAATACTAAAAACAAACAAACTTAAAACTACAGGTAAGAAGGTATGTCTCGAATCATTGAGTAATACACGAAGACTTTGAACTGTTACTTTCTTTAGAGCGTAACCTGGACTTGCCCAGGTGTGTTGCTGAGGGAAGCGGCGCCCCGATAGCCCAGGTAAACACAACAATATCAGGAACACAACACGACGGAGACGAGAGGAATTCCCCGCCTCGACTTGGGATTCCTTTTTAAACGATAACTGTGATACAATGAGTAAACACCTGTCCACTCGATAATACTAATACTAATAATAAGCTACACATATTTATTAGTCCTTTTTTTTACAGTAAAGGAAGCAGTTCAAGGGCAAAAAAATGGAAACAATAATGAAAAAAGCCCGCTACTCACTGCTCCTAAAAGAGTCCAGAGGAATGGCCAAAAGATAGGTCAATTTCGGGAGGAGAGGTGTCCTTATACCCTCCTCTTATCCTCATCCTTATTATCATTATCATCTCTTATTACTCTCATGTTTTATTACCATCAATCTATCACTCTAAAGTAACATGGTCACTCAATGCACTTCCAATTCATAAGCTGCTTTTCTTCTTGCATATATAGGTCTTTTCCCTTTCTCCTATGTTTACCGTATATCCCCTTTATCCTTACTCCCCAACCTTCCACAGAAACTCTTCCCTAACTACAAACATACACTCATCCTCAGCCACTACCCCCTCCACACACACCAGTTCGCCTTACCCAAAAAATAACGAACACTTGAAGTATGAAATGTGTCACCAAATGAAAGTGGGCTTGTAAAACGAAGACGTAAGTTTAAAAAAATAGACGAAAAAAGATGCGATAAGTTACAAGACATTACGTGCTTGATTCAACCCTTCAATAACACAAACAGGTGAGAACAAATAATTAAAACAAAGGAAAATCACGACTTACCTGGGATGCCAACAGGACACGCCGTGCTCGGGATGTTTGGAGGAGTCCCCCATGTGTTGGTCGTCAGGGGGAGGTAGGGACGGGGGAGCTGCCTGCGTGGGGCCGGGCGGTATAAGGTGAGGCACCACTGACGGAGGGAGAGAGGC